>NW_026779316.1:5000-121603 GCF_030144855.1 Hypanus sabinus | reverse complement strand
TCCTGATGGTTGAGGGGTGATAACTGTCCCTGAACCTGGTGGTGTGGGTCCTAAGCATCCTGTACCTACTTCCTGATGGTTGAGGGGTGATAACTGTCCCTGAACCTGGTGGTGTGGGTCCTGAGGCTCCTGTATCTCCTTCCTGATGGTTGAGGGGTGATCACTGTCCATGAACCTGGTGGTGTGGGTCCTGAGGCTCCTGTACGTACTTCCTGATGGTTGACAGGATTTAACTGTTCCTGAACCTGGTGGTGCGGGTCCAGAGGCTCCTGTACCTCCTTCCTGATGGTTGACGGGATTTAACTGTCCCTGAACCTGGTGGTGTGGGCCGTGAGGCTCCTGTATCTCCTTCCCGATGGTTGAGTGGTGATAACTGTCCCTGAACCTAGAGGTGTGGGTCCCGAGGCTCCTGTACCTCCTTCCTGATGGTTGAGGGGTGATCACTGTCCCTGAACCTGGTGGTATGGGTCCTTAGGCTCCTGTATCTCCTTCCTGATGGTTGAGGGGTGATAACTGTCCCTGAACCTGGTGGTGTGGGTCCTAAGCATCCTGTACCTACTTCCTGATGGTTGAGGGGTGATAACTGTCCCTGAACCTGGTGGTGTGGGTCCTGAGGCTCCTGTACCTCCTTCCTGATGGTTGAAGGGTGATAACTGTCCCTGAACCTGGTGGTGTGGCTCCTGAGGCTCCTGTACCTCCTTCCTGATGGTTGAGTGGTGATAATGGTTCCTGAACCTGGTGGTGTGGGTCCTGAGGCTCCTGTGCCTCCTTCCTGATGGTTGTGGGGTAATAACTATCTCTGAACCTGGTGGTGTGGGTCCTGAGGCTCCTGTACCTGATGGTTGAGGGGTGATAACTGTCCCTGAACCTGGCGGTGTGGGTCCTGAGGCTCCTGTACCTGATGGTTCAGAGGTGATAACTGTCCCTGAACCTGGTGGTGTGGGTCCTGAGGCTCCTGTATCTCCTTCCTGATGGTTGAGGCGTGATCACTGTCCCTGAACCGGGTGGTGTGGGTCCTGAGGCTCCTGTACCTCCTTCCTGATGGTTGACGGGATTTAACTGTCCCTGAACCTGGTTGTGTGCCTCCTGACGCTCCTGTACCTCCTTCCTGATGGTTGAGGGGTGATAATCGTTCCTGAACCTGGTGGTGTGGGTCCTGAGGCTCCTGTACCTCCTTCATGTTGGTTCAGGGGTAATAACTGTCCCTGAACCTGGCGGTGTGGGACCTGAGGCTCCTGTACCTCCTTCCTGATGGTTGTGGGGTAATAACTGTCTCTGAACCTGGTGGTGTGGGTCCTGAGGCTCCTGTATCTCCTTCCTCATGGTTGAGGCGTGATCACTGTCCCTGAACCGGGTGGTGTGGGTCCTGAGGCTCCTGTACCTCCTTCCTGATGGTTGACGGGATTTAACTGTTCCTGAACCTGGTGGTGCAGGTCCAGAGGCTCCTGTACCTCCTTCCTGATGGTTGAGGGGTAATAACTGTCCCTGAACCTGATGGTGTGGGTCCTGAGGCTCCTGTACCTTCTTCCTGATGGTTGACGGGATTTAATTGTCCCTGTACCTGGTGGTGTGGGTCCTGAGGCTCCTGTATCTCCTTCCTGATGGTTGAGGGGTGATCACTGTCCCTGAACCTGGTGGTGTGGGTCCTGAGGCTCCTGTACCTGATGGTTGACAGGTGATAACTGTCCCTGAACCTGATGGTGTGGGTCCCTAGGCTCCTGTATCTCCTTCCTGATGGTTGAGGGGTGATCACTGTCGCTGAACCTGGTGGTGTGGGTCCTGAGGCTCCTGTACCTGATGGTTGACAGGTGATAACTGTCCCTGAACCTGATGGTGTGGGTCCCTAGGCTCCTGTACCTCTTTCCTGATGGTTGAGGGGTGATAACTGTCCCTGAACCTGGTTGTGTGGCTCCTGACGCTCCTGTACCTCCTTCCTGATGGTTGAGGGGTGATAACTGTCCCTGAACCTGGTGGTGTGGTTCCTGAGGCTCCTGTATCTCCTTCCTGATGGTTGAGGGGTGATCACTGTCCCTGAACATGGTGGTGTGGGTCCTGAGGCTCCTGTACGTACTTCCTGATGGTTGACGGGATTTAACTGTTCCTGAACCTGGTGGTGCGGGTCCAGAGGCTCCTGTACCTCCTTCCTGATGGTTGAGGGGTAATAAATGTCCCTGAACCTGGTGGTGTAGGTCCTGAGGCTCCTGTACCTCCTTCCTGATGGTTGTGGGGTAATAACTGTTCCTGAACCTGGTGGTGTGGCTCCTGACGCTCCTGTACCTCCTTCCTGATGGTTGACGGGATTTAACTGTCCCTGAACCTTGTGGTATGGGCCGTGAGGCTCCTGTATCTCCTTCCCGATGGTTGAGTGGTGATAACTGTCCCTGAACCTAGAGGTGTGGGTCCCGAGGCTCCTGAACCTCCTTCCTGATGGTTGAGGGGTGATAATCGTTCCTGAACCTGGTGGTGTGGGTCCTGAGGCTCCTGTACCTCCTTCCTGATGGTTGACGGGATTTAACTGTCCCTGAACCTGGTTGTGTGCCTCCTGACGCTCCTGTACCTCCTTCCTGATGGTTGAGGGGTGATAATCGTTCCTGAACCTGGTGGTGTGGGTCCTGAGGCTCCTGTACCTCCTTCATGTTGGTTCAGGGGTAATAACTGTCCCTGAACCTGGCGGTGTGGGACCTGAGGCTCCTGTACCTCCTTCCTGATGGTTGTGGGGTAATAACTGTCTCTGAACCTGGTGGTGTGGGTCCTGAGGCTCCTGTATCTCCTTCCTGATGGTTGAGGGGTGATAACTGTCCCTGAACCTGGTGGTGTGGGTCCTAAGCATCCTGTACCTACTTCCTGATGGTTGAGGGGTGATAACTGTCCCTGAACCTGGTGGTGTGGGTCCTGAGGCTCCTGTACCTCCTTCCTGATGGTTGAAGGGTGATAACTGTCCCTGAACCTGGTGGTGTGGCTCCTGAGGCTCCTGTACCTCCTTCCTGATGGTTGAGTGGTGATAATGGTTCCTGAACCTGGTGGTGTGGGTCCTGAGGCTCCTGTGCCTCCTTCCTGATGGTTGTGGGGTAATAACTATCTCTGAACCTGGTGGTGTGGGTCCTGAGGCTCCTGTACCTGATGGTTCAGGGGTGATAACTGTCCCTGAACCTGGCGGTGTGGGTCCTGAGGCTCCTGTACCTGATGGTTCAGAGGTGATAACTGTCCCTGAACCTGGTGGTGTGGGTCCTGAGGCTCCTGTATCTCCTTCCTGATGGTTGAGGCGTGATCACTGTCCCTGAACCGGGTGGTGTGGGTCCTGAGGCTCCTGTACCTCCTTCCTGATGGTTGACGGGATTTAACTGTCCCTGAACCTGGTTGTGTGCCTCCTGACGCTCCTGTACCTCCTTCCTGATGGTTGAGGGGTGATAATCGTTCCTGAACCTGGTGGTGTGGGTCCTGAGGCTCCTGTACCTCCTTCATGTTGGTTCAGGGGTAATAACTGTCCCTGAACCTGGCGGTGTGGGACCTGAGGCTCCTGTACCTCCTTCCTGATGGTTGTGGGGTAATAACTGTCTCTGAACCTGGTGGTGTGGGTCCTGAGGCTCCTGTATCTCCTTCCTCATGGTTGAGGCGTGATCACTGTCCCTGAACCGGGTGGTGTGGGTCCTGAGGCTCCTGTACCTCCTTCCTGATGGTTGACGGGATTTAACTGTTCCTGAACCTGGTGGTGCAGGTCCAGAGGCTCCTGTACCTCCTTCCTGATGGTTGAGGGGTAATAACTGTCCCTGAACCTGATGGTGTGGGTCCTGAGGCTCCTGTACCTTCTTCCTGATGGTTGACGGGATTTAATTGTCCCTGAACCTGGTGGTGTGGGTCCTGAGGCTCCTGTATCTCCTTCCTGATGGTTGAGGGGTGATCACTGTCCCTGAACCTGGTGGTGTGGGTCCTGAGGCTCCTGTACCTGATGGTTGACAGGTGATAACTGTCCCTGAACCTGATGGTGTGGGTCCCTAGGCTCCTGTATCTCCTTCCTGATGGTTGAGGGGTGATCACTGTCGCTGAACCTGGTGGTGTGGGTCCTGAGGCTCCTGTACCTGATGGTTGACAGGTGATAACTGTCCCTGAACCTGATGGTGTGGGTCCCTAGGCTCCTGTACCTCTTTCCTGATGGTTGAGGGGTGATAACTGTCCCTGAACCTGGTTGTGTGGCTCCTGACGCTCCTGTACCTCCTTCCTGATGGTTGAGGGGTGATAACTGTCCCTGAACCTGGTGGTGTGGTTCCTGAGGCTCCTGTATCTCCTTCCTGATGGTTGAGGGGTGATCACTGTCCCTGAACATGGTGGTGTGGGTCCTGACGCTCCTGTACCTCCTTCCTGATGGTTGAGGGGTGATAAATGTCCCTGAACCTGGTGGTGTAGGTCCTGAGGCTCCTGTACCTCCTTCCTGATGGTTGAGGGGTGATAACTGTCCCTGAACCTGGTGGTGTGGTTCCTGAGGCTCCTGTATCTCCTTCCTGATGGTTGAGGGGTAATAACTGTCCCTGAACCTGGTGGTGTGGGTCCTGAGGCTCCTGTACGTACTTCCTGATGGTTGACGGGATTTAACTTTTCCTGAACCTGTTGGTGCGGGCCAGAGGCTCCTGTACCTCCTTCCTGATGGTTGAGGGGTAATAAATGTCCCTGAACCTGGTGGTTTGGGTCCAGAGGCTCCTGTACCTCCTTCCTGATGGTTGACGGGATTTAACTGTCCCTGAACCTGGTGGTATGGGCCGTGAGGCTCCTGTATCTCCTTCCCGATGGTTGAGTGGTGATAACTGTCCCTGAACCTAGAGGTGTGGGTCCCGAGGCTCCTGAACCTCCTTCCTGATGGTTGAGGGGTGATAACTGTCCATGAACCTGGCGGTGTGGGTCCTGAGGCTCCTGTACCTGATGGTTGAGGGGTGATAACTGTCCCTGAACCTGGCGGTGTGGGTCCTGAGGCTCCTGTACCTGATGGTTCAGAGGTGATAACTGTCCCTGAACCTAGAGATGTGGGTCCTGAGGCTCCTGTACCTGATGGTTCAGAGGTGATAACTGTCCCTGAACCTAGAGCTGTGGGTCCTGAGGCTCCTGTATCTCCTTCCTGATGGTTGAGGGGTGATCACTGTCCCTGAACCTGGTGGTGTGGCTCCTGAGGCTCCTGTACCTGATGGTTCAGAGGTGATAACTGTCCCTGAACCTAGAGGTGTGGGTCCTGAGGCTCCTGTACCTCCTTCCTGATGGTTGAAGGGTGATAACTGTCCCTGAACCTGGTGGTGTGGCTCCTGAGGCTCCTGTACCTCCTTCCTGATGGTTGAGTGGTGATAATGGTTCCTGAACCTGGTGGTGTGGGTCCTGAGGCTCCTGTGCCTCCTTCCTGATGGTTGTGGGGTAATAACTATCTCTGAACCTGGTGGTGTGGGTCCTGAGGCTCCTGTACCTGATGGTTGAGGGGTGATAACTGTCCCTGAACCTGGCGGTGTGGGTCCTGAGGCTCCTGTACCTGATGGTTCAGAGGTGATAACTGTCCCTGAACCTGGTGGTGTGGGTCCTGAGGCTCCTGTATCTCCTTCCTGATGGTTGAGGCGTGATCACTGTCCCTGAACCTGGTTGTGTGCCTCCTGACGCTCCTGTACCTCCTTCCTGATGGTTGAGGGGTGATAATCGTTCCTGAACCTGGTGGTGTGGGTCCTGAGGCTCCTGTACCTCCTTCCTGATGGTTGACGGGATTTAACTGTCCCTGAACCTGGTTGTGTGCCTCCTGACGCTCCTGTACCTCCTTCCTGATGGTTGAGGGGTGATAATCGTTCCTGAACCTGGTGGTGTGGGTCCTGAGGCTCCTGTACCTCCTTCATGTTGGTTCAGGGGTATTAACTGTCCCTGAACCTGGCGGTGTGGGACCTGAGGCTCCTGTACCTCCTTCCTGATGGTTGTGGGGTAATAACTGTCTCTGAACCTGGTGGTGTGGGTCCTGAGGCTCCTGTATCTCCTTCCTCATGGTTGAGGCGTGATCACTGTCCCTGAACCGGGTGGTGTGGGTCCTGAGGCTCCTGTACCTTCTTCCTGATGGTTGACGGGATTTAACTGTCCCTGAACCTGGTGGTGTGGGTCCTGAGGATCCTGTATCTCCTTCCTGATGGTTGAGGGGTGATCACTGTCCCTGAACCTGGTGGTGTGGGTCCTGAGGCTCCTGTACCTGATGGTTGACAGGTGATAACTGTCCCTGAACCTGATGGTGTGGGTCCCTAGGCTCCTGTATCTCCTTCCTGATGGTTGAGGGGTGATCACTGTCGCTGAACCTGGTGGTGTGGGTCCTGAGGCTCCTGTACCTGATGGTTGACAGGTGATAACTGTCCCTGAACCTGATGGTGTGGGTCCCTAGGCTCCTGTACCTCTTTCCTGATGGTTGAGGGGTGATAACTGTCCCTGAACCTGGTTGTGTGGCTCCTGACGCTCCTGTACCTCCTTCCTGATGGTTGAGGGGTGATAACTGTCCCTGAACCTGGTGGTGTGGTTCCTGAGGCTCCTGTATCTCCTTCCTGATGGTTGAGGGGTGATCACTGTCCCTGAACATGGTGGTGTGGGTCCTGACGCTCCTGTACCTCCTTCCTGATGGTTGAGGGGTGATAACTGTCCCTGAACCTGGTGGTGTGGTTCCTGAGGCTCCTGTATCTCCTTCCTGATGGTTGAGGGGTGATAACTGTCCCTGAACCTGGTGGTGTGGGTCCTGAGGCTCCTGTACGTACTTCCTGATGGTTGACGGGATTTAACTGTTCCTGAACCTGGTGGTGCGGGTCCAGAGGCTCCTGTACCTCCTTCCTGATGGTTGAGGGGTAATAAATGTCCCTGAACCTGGTGGTGTAGGTCCTGAGGCTCCTGTACCTCCTTCCTGATGGTTGTGGGGTAATAACTGTTCCTGAACCTGGTGGTGTGGCTCCTGACGCTCCTGTACCTCCTTCCTGATGGTTGAGGGGTGATAACTGTCCCTGAACCTGGTGGTGTGGTTCCTGAGGCTCCTGTATCTCCTTCCTGATGGTTGAGGGGTAATAACTGTCCCTGAACCTGGTGGTGTGGGTCCTGAGGCTCCTGTACGTACTTCCTGATGGTTGACGGGATTTAACTTTTCCTGAACCTGTTGGTGCGGGCCAGAGGCTCCTGTACCTCCTTCCTGATGGTTGAGGGGTAATAAATGTCCCTGAACCTGGTGGTTTGGGTCCAGAGGCTCCTGTACCTCCTTCCTGATGGTTGACGGGATTTAACTGTCCCTGAACCTGGTGGTATGGGCCGTGAGGCTCCTGTATCTCCTTCCCGATGGTTGAGTGGTGATAACTGTCCCTGAACCTAGAGGTGTGGGTCCCGAGGCTCCTGAACCTCCTTCCTGATGGTTGAGGGGTGATAACTGTCCATGAACCTGGCGGTGTGGGTCCTGAGGCTCCTGTACCTGATGGTTGAGGGGTGATAACTGTCCCTGAACCTGGCGGTGTGGGTCCTGAGGCTCCTGTACCTGATGGTTCAGAGGTGATAACTGTCCCTGAACCTAGAGATGTGGGTCCTGAGGCTCCTGTACCTGATGGTTCAGAGGTGATAACTGTCCCTGAACCTAGAGGTGTGGGTCCTGAGGCTCCTGTATCTCCTTCCTGATGGTTGAGGGGTGATCACTGTCCCTGAACCTGGTGGTGTGGGTCCTGAGGCTCCTGTACCTGATGGTTCAGAGGTGATAACTGTCCCTGAACCTAGAGGTGTGGGTCCTGAGGCTCCTGTACCTCCTTCCTGATGGTTGAAGGGTGATAACTGTCCCTGAACCTGGTGGTGTGGCTCCTGAGGCTCCTGTACCTCCTTCCTGATGGTTGAGTGGTGATAATGGTTCCTGAACCTGGTGGTGTGGGTCCTGAGGCTCCTGTGCCTCCTTCCTGATGGTTGTGGGGTAATAACTATCTCTGAACCTGGTGGTGTGGGTCCTGAGGCTCCTGTACCTGATGGTTGAGGGGTGATAACTGTCCCTGAACCTGGCGGTGTGGGTCCTGAGGCTCCTGTACCTGATGGTTCAGAGGTGATAACTGTCCCTGAATCTGGTGGTGTGGGTCCTGAGGTTCCTGTATCTCCTTCCTGATGGTTGAGGCGTGATCACTGTCCCTGAACCTGGTTGTGTGCCTCCTGACGCTCCTGTACCTCCTTCCTGATGGTTGAGGGGTGATAATCGTTCCTGAACCTGGTGGTGTGGGTCCTGAGGCTCCTGTACCTCCTTCCTGATGGTTGACGGGATTTAACTGTCCCTGAACCTGGTTGTGTGCCTCCTGACGCTCCTGTACCTCCTTCCTGATGGTTGAGGGGTGATAATCGTTCCTGAACCTGGTGGTGTGGGTCCTGAGGCTCCTGTACCTCCTTCATGTTGGTTCAGGGGTAATAACTGTCCCTGAACCTGGCGGTGTGGGACCTGAGGCTCCTGTACCTCCTTCCTGATGGTTGTGGGGTAATAACTGTCTCTGAACCTGGTGGTGTGGGTCCTGAGGCTCCTGTATCTCCTTCCTCATGGTTGAGGCGTGATCACTGTCCCTGAACCGGGTGGTGTGGGTCCTGAGGCTCCTGTACCTTCTTCCTGATGGTTGACGGGATTTAACTGTCCCTGAACCTGGTGGTGTGGGTCCTGAGGCTCCTGTATCTCCTTCCTGATGGTTGAGGGGTGATCACTGTCCCTGAACCTGGTGGTGTGGGTCCTGAGGCTCCTGTACCTGATGGTTGACAGGTGATAACTGTCCCTGATCCTGGTGGTGTGGGTCCCGAGGCTCCTGAACCTCCTTCCTGATGGTTGAGGGGTGATAACTGTCCCTGAACCTGGTGGTATGGGTCCTTAGGCTCCTGTATCTCCTTCCTGATGGTTGAGGGGTGATAACTGTCCCTGAACCTGGTGGTGTGGGTCCTGAGGCTCCTGTACCTGATGGTTGACAGGTGATAACTGTCCCTGAACCTGATGGTGTGGGTCCCTAGGCTCCTGTACCTCTTTCCTGATGGTTGAGGGGTGATAACTGTCCCTGAACCTGGTTGTGTGGCTCCTGACGCTCCTGTACCTCCTTCCTGATGGTTGAGGGGTGATAACTGTCCCTGAACCTGGTGGTGTGGTTCCTGAGGCTCCTGTATCTCCTTCCTGATGGTTGAGGGGTGATCACTGTCCCTGAACATGGTGGTGTGGGTCCTGAGGCTCCTGTACCTCCTTCCTGATGGTTGAGGGGTAATAAATGTCCCTGAACCTGGTGGTGTAGGTCCTGAGGCTCCTGTACCTCCTTCCTGATGGTTGTGGGGTAATAACTGTTCCTGAACCTGGTGGTGTGGCTCCTGACGCTCCTGTATCTCCTTCCTGATGGTTGAGGGGTGATCACTGTCCCTGAACCTGGTGGTGTGCGTCCTGAGGCTCCTGTACGTACTTCCTGATGGTTGACGGGATTTAACTTTTCCTGAACCTGGTGGTGCGGGCCAGAGGCTCCTGTACCTCCTTCCTGATGGTTGAGGGGTAATAAATGTCCCTGAACATGGTGGTTTGGGTCCAGAGGCTCCTGTACCTCCTTCCTGATGGTTGACGGGATTTAACTGTCCCTGAACCTGGTGGTATGGGCCGTGAGGCACCTGTATCTCCTTCCCGATGGTTGAGTGGTGATAACTGTCCCTGAACCTAGAGGTGTGGGTCCCGAGGCTCCTGAACCTCCTTCCTGATGGTTGAGGGGTGATAACTGTCCCTGAACCTGGTGGTATGGGTCCTTAGGCTCCTGTATCTCCTTCCTGATGGTTGAGGGGTGATCACTGTCCCTGAACCTGGTGGTGTGGGTCCTGAGGCTCCTGTACCTCCTTCCTGATGGTTGAAGGGTGATAACTGTCCCTGAACCTGGTGGTGTGGCTCCTGAGGCTCCTGTACCTCCTTCCTGATGGTTGAGTGGTGATAATGGTTCCTGAACCTGGTGGTGTGGGTCCTGAGGCTCCTGTACCTGATGGTTGAGGGGTGATAACTGTCCATGAACCTGGCGGTGTGGGTCCTGAGGCTCCTGTACCTGATGGTTGAGGGGTGATAACTGTCCCTGAACCTGGCGGTGTGGGTCCTGAGGCTCCTGTACCTGATGGTTCAGAGGTGATAACTGTCCCTGAACCTAGAGATGTGGGTCCTGAGGCTCCTGTACCTGATGGTTCAGAGGTGATAACTGTCCCTGAACCTAGAGGTGTGGGTCCTGAGGCTCCTGTATCTCCTTCCTGATGGTTGACGGGTGATCACTGTCCCTGAACCTGGTGGTGTGGGTCCTGAGGCTCCTGTACCTGATGGTTCAGAGGTGATAACTGTCCCTGAACCTAGAGGTGTGGGTCCTGAGGCTCCTGTACCTCCTTCTTGATGGTTGACGGGATTTAACTGTCCCTGAACCTGGTTGTGTGCCTCCTGACGCTCCTGTACCTCCTTCCTGATGGTTGAGGGGTGATAATGGTTCCTGAACCTGGTGGTGTGGGTCCTGAGGCTCCTGTACCTCCTTCATGTTGGTTCAGGGGTAATAACTGTCCCTGAACCTGGCGGTGTGGGTCCTGAGGCTCCTGTACCTCCTTCCTGATGGCTGTGGGGTAATAACTGTCTCTGAACCTGGTGGTGTGGGTCCTGAGGCTCCTGTATCTCCTTCCTGATGGTTGAGGCCTGATCACTGTCCCTGAACCGGGTGGTGTGGGTCCTGAGGCTCCTGTACCTCCTTCTTGATGGTTGACGGGATTTAACTGTCCCTGAACCTGGTTGTCTGCCTCCTGACGCTCCTGTACCTCCTTCCTGATGGTTGAGGGGTGATAATGGTTCCTGAACCTGGTGGTGTGGGTCCTGAGGCTCCTGTACCTCCTTCCTGATGGTTGTGGGGTAATAACTGTCTCTGAACCTGGTGGTGTGGGTCCTGAGGCTCCTGTATCTCCTTCCTCATGGTTGAGGCGTGATCACTGTCCCTGAACCGGGTGGTGTGGGTCCTGAGGCTCCTGTACCTCCTTCCTGATGGTTGACGGGATTTAACTGTTCCTGAACCTGGTGGTGCAGGTCCAGAGGCTCCTGTACCTCCTTCCTGATGGTTGAGTGGTAATAACTGTTCCTGAACCTGGTGGTGCAGGTCCAGAGGCTCCTGTACCTCCTTCCTGATGGTTGAGGGGTAATAACTGTCCCTGAACCTGATGGTGTGGGTCCAGAGGCTCCTGTACCTTCTTCCTGATGGTTGACGGGATTTAACTGTCCCTGAACCTGGTGGTGTGGGTCCTGAGGCTCCTGTATCTCCTTCCTGATGGTTGAGGGGTGATCACTGTCCCTGAACCTGGTGGTGTGGGTCCTGAGGCTCCTGTACCTGATGGTTGACAGGTGATAACTGTCCCTGAACCTGATGGTGTGGGTCCCTAGGCTCCTGTATCTCCTTCCTGATGGTTGAGGGGTGATCACTGTCGCTGAACCTGGTGGTGTGGGTCCTGAGGCTCCTGTACCTGATGGTTGACAGGTGATAACTGTCCCTGAACCTGATGGTGTGGGTCCCTAGGCTCCTGTATCTCCTTCCTCATGGTTGAGGGGTGATAACTGTCCCTGAACCTGGCGGTATGGGTCCTGAGGCTCCTGTACCTGATGGTTCAGAGGTGATAACTGTCCCTGAACCTAGAGGTGTGGGTCCTGAGGCTCCTGTATCTCCTTCCTGATGGTTGAGGGGTGATCACTGTCGCTGAACCTGGTGGTGTGGGTCCTGAGGCTCATGTACCTCCTTCCTGATGGTTGACAGGTGATAACTGTCCCTGAACCTGGTGGTGTGGGTCCTGAGGCTCCTGTATCTCCTTCCTGATGGTTGAGGGGTGATAACTGTCCCTGAAACTGATGGTTTGGTCCCTAGGCTCCTGTACATCTTTCCTGATGGTTGAGGGGTGATAACTGTCCCTGAACCTGGCTGTGTGGCTCCTGACGCTCCTGTACCTCCTTCCTGATGGTTGACAGGTGATAACTGTCCCTGAACCTGGTGGTGTGGGTCCTGAGGCTCCTGTATCTCCTTCCTGATGGTTGAGGGGTGATAACTGTCCCTGAACCTGGTGGTGTGGGTCCTGAGGCTCCTGTATCTCCTTCCTGATGGTTGAGGGGTGATAACTGTCCCTGAACCTGGTGGTGTGGTTCCTGAGGCTCCTGTACCTCCTTCCTGATGGTTGAGGGGTAATAACTGTCCCTGTACCTGGTGGTGTGGCTCCTGACGCTCCTGTACCTCCTTCCTGATGGTTGAGGGGTGATAACTGTCCCTGAACCTGGTGGTGTGGTTCCTGAGGCTCCTGTATCTCCTTCCTGATGGTTGAGGGGTGATCACTGTCCCTGAACCTAGAGGTGTGGGTCCCGAGGCTCCTGAACCTCCTTCCTGATGGTTGAGGGGTGATAACTGTCCCTGAACCTGGTGGTATGGGTCCTTAGGCTCCTGTATCTCCTTCCTGATGGTTGAGGGTGATAACTGTCCCTGAACCTGGTGGTGTGGGTCCTAAGAATCCTGTACCTACTTCCTGATGGTTGAGGCGTGATAACTGTCCCTGAACCTGGTGGTGTGGGTCCTGAGGCTCCTGTACCTCCTTCCTGATGGTTGAAGGGTGATAACTGTCCCTGAACCTGGTGGTGTGGCTCCTGAGGCTCCTGTACCTCCTTCCAGATGGTTGAGTGGTGATAATGGTTCCTGAACCTTGTGGTGTGGGTCCTGAGGCTCCTGTACCTGATGGTTGAGGGGTGATAACTGTCCATGAACCTGGCGGTGTGGGTCCTGAGGCTCCTGTACCTGATGGTTGAGGGGTGATAACTGTCCCTGAACCTGGCGGTGTGGGTCCTGAGGCTCCTGTATCTCCTTCCTGATGGTTGACGGGTGATCACTGTCCCTGAACCTGGTGGTGTGGGTCCTGAGGCTCCTGTACCTGATGGTTCAGAGGTGATAACTGTCCCTGAACCTAGAGGTGTGGGTCCTGAGGCTCCTGTACCTCCTTCCTGATGGTTGTGGGGTAATAACTGTCTCTGAACCTGGTGGTGTGGCTCCTAAGGCTCCTGTATCTCCTTCCTGATGGTTGAGGCGTGATCACTGTCCCTGAACCGGGTGGTGTGGGTCCTGAGGCTCCTGTACCTCCTTCTTGATGGTTGACGGGATTTAACTGTCCCTGAACCTGGTTGTGTGCCTCCTGACGCTCCTGTACCTCCTTCCTGATGGTTGAGGGGTGATAATGGTTCCTGAACCTGGTGGTGTGGGTCCTGAGGCTCCTGTACCTCCTTCATGTTGGTTCAGGGGTAATAACTGTCCCTGAACCTGGCGGTGTGGGTCCTGAGGCTCCTGTACCTCCTTCCTGATGGCTGTGGGGTAATAACTGTCTCTGAACCTGGTGGTGTGGGTCCTGAGGCTCCTGTATCTCCTTCCTGATGGTTGAGGCCTGATCACTGTCCCTGAACCGGGTGGTGTGGGTCCTGAGGCTCCTGTACCTCCTTCTTGATGGTTGACGGGATTTAACTGTCCCTGAACCTGGTTGTGTGCCTCCTGACGCTCCTGTACCTCCTTCCTGATGGTTGAGGGGTGATAATGGTTCCTTAACCTGGTGGTGTGGGTCCTGAGGCTCCTGTACCTCCTTCCTGATGGTTGTGGGGTAATAACTGTCTCTGAACCTGGTGGTGTGGGTCCTGAGGCTCCTGTATCTCCTTCCTCATGGTTGAGGCGTGATCACTGTCCCTGAACCGGGTGGTGTGGGTCCTGAGGCTCCTGTACCTCCTTCCTGATGGTTGACGGGATTTAACTGTTCCTGAACCTGGTGGTGCAGGTCCAGAGGCTCCTGTACCTCCTTCCTGATGGTTGAGTGGTAATAACTGTTCCTGAACCTGGTGGTGCAGGTCCAGAGGCTCCTGTACCTCCTTCCTGATGGTTGAGGGGTAATAACTGTCCCTGAACCTGATGGTGTGGGTCCAGAGGCTCCTGTACCTTCTTCCTGATGGTTGACGGGATTTAACCGTCCCTGAACCTGGTGGTGTGGGTCCTGAGGCTCCTGTACCTGATGTTGACAGGTGATAACTGTCCCTGAACCTGATGGTTTGGTCCCTAGGCTCCTGTACATCTTTCCTGATGGTTGAGGGGTGATAACTGTCCCTGAACCTGGCTGTGTGGCTCCTGACGCTCCTGTACCTCCTTCCTGATGGTTGACAGGTGATAACTGTCCCTGAACCTGGTGGTGTGGGTCCTGAGGGTCCTGTACCTCCTTCCTGATGGTTGAGGGGTGATAACTGTCCCTGAACCTGATGGTGTGGGTCCTAAGGCTCCTGTATCTCCTTCCTGATGGTTGAGGGGTGATAACTGTCCCTGAACCTGGTGGTGTGGGTCCTGAGGCTCCTGTACCTGATGTTGACAGGTGATAACTGTCCCTGAACCTGATGGTGTGGGTCCCTAGGCTCCTGTACCTCTTTCCTGATGGTTGAGGGGTGATAACTGTCCCTGAACCTGGTGGTGTGGGTCCTGACGCTCCTGTACCTCCTTCCTGATGGTTGAGGGGTGATAACTGTCCCTGAACCTGGTGGTGTGGGTCCTGAGGCTCCTGTACCTCCTTCCTGATGGATGAGGGGTGATAACTGTCCCTGAACCTGGTGGTGTGGGTCCTGAGGCTCCTGTACGTACTTCCTGATGGTTGACGGGATTTAACTATTCCTGAACCTGGTGGTGCGGGTCCTGAGGCTCCTGTACCTCCTTCCTGATGGTTCAGGGGTAATAAATGTCCCTGAACCTGGTGGTTTGGGACCAGAGGCTCTTGTACCTCCTTCCCGATGGTTGACGGGATTTAACTGTCCCTGAACCTGGTGGTATGGGCCGTGAGGCTCCTGTACGTCCTCCCTGATGGTTGAGTGGTGATAATGGTTCCTGAACCTGGTGTTGTGGGTCCTGAGGCTCCTGTACCTCCTTCCTGATGGTTGTGGGGTAATAACTATCTATGAACCTGGTGGTGTGGGTCCTGAGGCTCCTGTACCTGATGGTTGAGGGGTGATAACTGTCCCTGAACCTGGCGGTGTGGGTCCTGAGGCTCCTGTACCTGATCGTTCAGAGGTGATAACTGTCCCTGAACCTGGTGGTATGGGTCCTTAGGCTCCTGTATCTCCTTCCTGATGGTTGAGGGGTGATAACTGTCCCTGAACCTGGTGGTGTGGGTCCTAAGCATCCTGTACCTACTTCCTGATGGTTGAGGGGTGATAACTGTCCCTGAACCTGGTGGTGTGGGTCCTGAGGCTCCTGTACCTCCTTCCTGATGGTTGAGGGGTGATAACTGTCCATGGACCTGGCGGTGTGGGTCCTGAGGCTCCTGTACCTGATGGTTGAGGGGTGATAACTGTCCCTGAACCTGGCGGTGTGGGTCCTGAGGCTCCTGTACCTGATGGTTCAGAGGAGATAACTGTCCCTGAACCTAGAGATGTGGGTCCTGAGGCTCCAGTACCTGATGGTTCACAGGTGATAACTGTCCCTGAACCTAGAGGTGTGGGTCCTGAGGCTCCTGTATCTCCTTCCTGATGGTTGAGGGGTGATCACTGTCCCTGAACCTGGTGGTGTGGGTCCTGAGGCTCCTGTACCTGATGGTTCAGAGGTGATAACTGTCCCTGAACCTAGAGGTGTGGGTCCTGAGGCTCCTGTACCTCCTTCCTGATGGTTGAAGGGTGATAACTGTCCCTGAACCTGGTGGTGTGGCTCCTGAGGCTCCTGTACCTCCTTCCTGATGGTTGAGTGGTGATAATGGTTCCTGAACCTGGTGGTGTGGGTCCTGAGGCTCCTGTGCCTCCTTCCTGATGGTTGTGGGGTAATAACTATCTCTGAACCTGGTGGTGTGGGTCCTGAGGCTCCTGTACCTGATGGTTGAGGGGTGATAACTGTCCCTGAACCTGGTGGTGTGGGTCCTGAGGCTCCTGTACCTGATGGTTCAGAGGTGATAACTGTCCCTGAACCTGGTGGTGTGGGTCCTGAGGCTCCTGTATCTCCTTCCTGATGGTTGAGGCGTGATCACTGTCCCTGAACCTGGTTGTGTGCCTCCTGACGCTCCTGTACCTCCTTCCTGATGGTTGAGGGGTGATAATCGTTCCTGAACCTGGTGGTGTGGGTCCTGAGGCTCCTGTACCTCATTCCTGATGGTTGACGGGATTTAACTGTCCCTGAACCTGGTTGTGTGCCTCCTGACGCTCCTGTACCTCCTTCCTGATGGTTGAGGGGTGATAATCGTTCCTGAACCTGGTGGTGTGGGTCCTGAGGCTCCTGTACCTCCTTCATGTTGGTTCAGGGGTAATAACTGTCCCTGAACCTGGCGGTGTGGGACCTGAGGCTCCTGTACCTCCTTCCTGATGGTTGAGGGGTAATAACTGTCCCTGAACCTGGTGGTGTGGGTCCTGAGGCTCCTGTATCTCCTTCCTCATGGTTGAGGCGTGATCACTGTCCCTGAACCGGGTGGTGTGGGTCCTGAGGCTCCTGTACCTTCTTCCTGATGGTTGACGGGATTTAACTGTCCCTGAACCTGGTGGTGTGGGTCCTGAGGCTCCTGTATCTCCTTCCTGATGGTTGAGGGGTGATCACTGTCCCTGAACCTGGTGGTGTGGGTCCTGAGGCTCCTGTACCTGATGGTTGACAGGTGATAACTGTCCCTGAACCTGATGGTGTGGGTCCCTAGGCTCCTGTACCTCTTTCCTGATGGTTGAGGGGTGATAACTGTCCCTGAACCTGGTTGTGTGGCTCCTGACGCTCCTGTACCTCCTTCCTGATGGTTGAGGGGTGATAACTGTGCCTGAACCTGGTGGTGTGGTTCCTGAGGCTCCTGTATCTCCTTCCTGATGGTTGAGGCGTGATCACTGTCCCTGAACCTGGTGGTGTGGGTCCTGAGGCTCCTGTACGTACTTCCTGATGGTTGACGGGATTTAACTGTTCCTGAACCTGGTGGTGCGGGTCCAGAGGCTCCTGTACCTCCTTCCTGATCGTTGAGGGGTAATAAATGTCCCTGAACCTGGTGGTGTAGGTCCTGAGGCTCCTGTACCTCCTTCCTGATGGTTGTGGGGTAATAACTGTTCCTGAACCTGGTGGTGTGGGTCCTAAGCATCCTGTACCTACTTCCTGATGGTTGAGGGGTGATAACTGTCCCTGAACCTGGTGGTGTGGGTCCTGAGGCTCCTGTACCTCCTTCCTGATGGTTGAAGGGTGATAACTGTCCCTGAACCTGGTGGTGTGGCTCCTGAGGCTCCTGTACCTCCTTCCTGATGGTTGAGTGGTGATAATGGTTCCTGAACCTGGTGGTGTGGGTCCTGAGGCTCCTGTACCTGATGGTTGAGGGGTGATAACTGTCCATGAACCTGGCGGTGTGGGTCCTGAGGCTCCTGTACCTGATGGTTGAGGGGTGATAACTGTCCCTGAACCTGGCGGTGTGGGTCCTGAGGCTCCTGTACCTGATGGTTCAGAGGTGATAACTGTCCCTGAACCTAGAGATGTGGGTCCTGAGGCTCCTGTACCTGATGGTTCAGAGGTGATAACTGTCCCTGAACCTAGAGGTGTGGGTCCTGAGGCTCCTGTATCTCCTTCCTGATGGTTGACGGGTGATCACTGTCCCTGAACCTGGTGGTGTGGGTCCTGAGGCTCCTGTACCTGATGGTTCAGAGGTGATAACTGTCCCTGAACCTAGAGGTGTGGGTCCTGAGGCTCCTGTACCTCCTTCCTGATGGTTGTGGGGTAATAACTGTCTCTGAACCTGGTGGTGTGGCTCCTAAGGCTCCTGTATCTCCTTCCTGATGGTTGAGGCGTGATCACTGTCCCTGAACCGGGTGGTGTGGGTCCTGAGGCTCCTGTACCTCCTTCTTGATGGTTGACGGGATTTAACTGTCCCTGAACCTGGTTGTGTGCCTCCTGACGCTCCTGTACCTCCTTCCTGATGGTTGAGGGGTGATAATGGTTCCTGAACCTGGTGGTGTGGGTCCTGAGGCTCCTGTACCTCCTTCCTGATGGTTGAGGGGTGATAATGGTTCCTGAACCTGGTGGTGTGGGTCCTGAGGCTCCTGTACCTCCTTCCTGATGGTTGTGGGGTAATAACTGTCTCTGAACCTGGTGGTGTGGGTCCTGAGGCTCCTGTATCTCCTTCCTCATGGTTGAGGCGTGATCACTGTCCCTGAACCGGGTGGTGTGGGTCCTGAGGCTCCTGTACCTCCATCCTGATGGTTGACGGGATTTAACTGTTCCTGAACCTGGTGGTGCAGGTCCAGAGGCTCCTGTACCTCCTTCCTGATGGTTGAGTGGTAATAACTGTTCCTGAACCTGGTGGTGCAGGTCCAGAGGCAGCTGTACCTCCTTCCTGATGGTTGAGGGGTAATAACTGTCCCTGAACCTGATGGTGTGGGTCCAGAGGCTCCTGTACCTTCTTCCTGATGGTTGACGGGATTTAACTGTCCGTGAACCTGGTGGTGTGGGTCCTGAGGCTCCTGTATCTCCTTCCTGATGGTTGAGGGGTGATCACTGTCCCTGAACCTGGTGGTGTGGGTCCTGAGGCTCCTGTACCTGATGGTTGACAGGTGATAACTGTCCCTGAACCTGGTTGTGTGGCTCCTGAGGCTCCTGTACCTTATTCCTGATGGTTGACGGGATTTAACTGTCCCTGAACCTGGTGGTGTGGGTCCTGAGGCTCCTGTATCTCCTTCCTGATGGTTGAGGCGTGATCACTGTCCCTGAACCGGGTGGTGTGGGTCCTGAGGCTCCTGTACCTCCTTCTTGATGGTTGACGGGATTTAACTGTCCCTGAACCTGGTTGTGTGCCTCCTGACGCTCCTGTACCTCCTTCCTGATGGTTGAGGGGTGATAATGGTTCCTGAACCTGGTGGTGTGGGTCCTGAGGCTCCTGTCCCTCCTTCCTGATGGTTGAGGGGTGATAATGGTTCCTGAACCTGGTGGTGTGGGTCCTGAGGCTCCTGTACCTCCTTCCTGATGGTTGAGGGGTGATAATGGTTCCTGAACCTGGTGGTGTGGGTCCTGAGGCTCCTGTACCTCCTTCCTGATGGTTGTGGGGTAATAACTGTCTCTGAACCTGGTGGTGTGGGTCCTGAGGCTCCTGTATCTCCTTCCTCATGGTTGAGGCGTGATCACTGTCCCTGAACCGGGTGGTGTGGGTCCTGAGGCTCCTGTACCTCCATCCTGATGGTTGACGGGATTTAACTGTTCCTGAACCTGGTGGTGCAGGTCCAGAGGCTCCTGTACCTCCTTCCTGATGGTTGAGTGGTAATAACTGTTCCTGAACCTGCTGGTGCAGGTCCAGAGGCTCCTGTACCTCCTTCCTGATGGTTGAGGGGTAATAACTGTCCCTGAACCTGATGGTGTGGGTCCAGAGGCTCCTGTACCTTCTTCCTGATGGTTGACGGGATTTAACTGTCCGTGAACCTGGTGGTGTGGGTCCTGAGGCTCCTGTATCTCCTTCCTGATGGTTGAGGGGTGATCACTGTCCCTGAACCTGGTGGTGTGGGTCCTGAGGCTCCTGTACCTGATGGTTGACAGGTGATAACTGTCCCTGAACCTGGTTGTGTGGCTCCTGAGGCTCCTGTACCTTATTCCTGATGGTTGACGGGATTTAACTGTCCCTGAACCTGGTGGTGTGGGTCCTGAGGCTCCTGTATCTCCTTCCTGATGGTTGAGGCGTGATCACTGTCCCTGAACCGGGTGGTGTGGGTCCTGAGGCTCCTGTACCTCCTTCTTGATGGTTGACGGGATTTAACTGTCCCTGAACCTGGTTGTGTGCCTCCTGACGCTCCTGTACCTCCTTCCTGATGGTTGAGGGGTGATAATGGTTCCTGAACCTGGTGGTGTGGGTCCTGAGGCTCCTGTACCTCCTTCCTGATGGTTGAGGGGTGATAATGGTTCCTGAACCTGGTGGTGTGGGTCCTGAGGCTCCTGTACCTCCTTCCTGATGGTTGTGGGGTAATAACTGTCTCTGAACCTGGTGGTGTGGGTCCTGAGGCTCCTGTATCTCCTTCCTCATGGTTGAGGCGTGATCACTGTCCCTGAACCGGGTGGTGTGGGTCCTGAGGCTCCTGTACCTCCTTCCTGATGGTTGACGGGATTTAACTGTTCCTGAACCTGGTGGTGCAGGTCCAGAGGCTCCTGTACCTCCTTCCTGATGGTTGAGTGGTAATAACTGTTCCTGAACCTGGTGGTGCAGGTCCAGA
This sequence comes from Hypanus sabinus, assembly GCF_030144855.1. Lineage (NCBI taxonomy): Eukaryota > Metazoa > Chordata > Chondrichthyes > Myliobatiformes > Dasyatidae > Hypanus > Hypanus sabinus. Next base: position 101,418 of record NW_026779316.1, on the reverse strand, counting down.
GGCTCCTGTACCTCCTTCCTGATGGTTGAGGGGTAATAACTGTCCCTGAACCTGATGGTGTGGGTCCAGAGGCTCCTGTACCTTCTTCCTGATGGTTGACGGGATTTAACTGTCCGTGAACCTGGTGGTGTGGGTCCTGAGGCTCCTGTATCTCCTTCCTGATGGTTGAGGGGTGATCACTGTCCCTGAACCTGGTGGTGTGGGTCCTGAGGCTCCTGTACCTGATGGTTGACAGGTGATAACTGTCCCTGAAACTGATGGTTTGGTCCCTAGGCTCCTGTACATCTTTCCTGATGGTTGAGGGGTGATAACTGTCCCTGAACCTGGTTGTGTGGCTCCTGACGCTCCTGTACCTCCTTCCTGATGGTTGAGGGGTGATAACTGTCCCTGAACCTGGTGGTGTGGTTCCTGAGGCTCCTGTACCTCCTTCCTGATGGTTGAGGGGTGATAACTGTCCCTGAACCTGGTGGTGTGGGTCCTGAGGCTCCTGTACGTACTTCCTGATGGTTGACGGGATTTAACAATTCCTGAACCTGGTGGTGCGGGTCCTGAGGCTCCTGTACCTCCTTCCTGATGGTTGAGGGGTAATAAATGTCCCTGAACATGGTGGTTTGGGACCAGAGGCTCCTGTACCTCCTTCCTGATGGTTGACGGGATTTAACTGTCCCTGAACCTGGTGGTGTGGGCCGTGAGGCTCCTGTATCTCCTTCCCGATGGTTGAGTGGTGATAACTGTCCCTGAACCTAGAGGTGTGGGTCCCGAGGCTCCTGTACCTCCTTCCTGATGGTTGAGGGGTGATAACTGTCCCTGAACCTGGTGGTATGGGTCCTTAGGCTCCTGTATCTCCTTCCTGATGGTTGAGGGGTGATAACTGTCCCTGAACCTGGTGGTGTGGGTCCTAAGCATCCTGTACCTACTTCCTGATGGTTGAGGGGTGATAACTGTCCCTGAACCTGGTGGTGTGGGTCCTGAGGCTCCTGTACCTCCTTCCTGATGGTTGACGGGATTTAACTGTCCCTGAACCTGGTGGTATGGGCCGTGAGGCCCCTGTACGTCCTTCCTGATGGTTGAGTGGTGATAATGGTTCCTGAACCTGGTGGTGTGGGTCCTGAGGCTCCTGTACCTCCTTCCTGATGGTTGTGGGGTAATAACTATCTCTGAACCTGGTGGTGTGGGTCCTGAGGCTCCTGTACCTGATGGTTGAGGGGTGATAACTGTCCCTGAACCTGGCGGTGTGGGTCCTGAGGCTCCTGTACCTGATCGTTCAGAGGTGATAACTGTCCCTGAACCTAGAGGTGTGGGTCCTGAGGCTCCTGTATCTCCTTCCTGATGGTTGAGGGGTGATAACTGTCCCTGAACCTGACGGTGTGGGTCCTGAGGCTCCTGTACCTCCTTCCTGATGGTTGAGAGGTGATAACTGTCCCTGAACCTAGAGGTGTGGGTCCTGAGGCTCCTGTATCTCCTTCCTGATGGTTGAGGGGTGATCACTGTCCCTGAACCTGGTGGTGTGGGTCCTGAGGCTCCTGTACCTGATGGTTCAGAGGTGATAACTGTCCCTGAACCTAGAGGTGTGGGTCCTGAGGCTCCTGTACCTCCTTCCTGATGGTTGTGGGGTAATAACTGTCTCTGAACCTGGTGGTGTGGGTCCTAAGGCTCCTGTATCTCCTTCCTGATGGTTGAGGCGTGATCACTGTCCCTGAACCGGGTGGTATGGGTCCTGAGGCTCCTGTACCTCCTTCTTGATGGTTGACGGGATTTAACTGTCCCTGAACCTGGTTGTGTGCCTCCTGACGCTCCTGTACCTCCTTCCTGATGGTTGAGGGGTGATAATGGTTCCTGAACCTGGTGGTGTGGGTCCTGAGTCTCCTGTACCTCCTTCATGTTGGTTCAGGGGTAATAACTGTCCCTGAACCTGGCGGTGTGGGTCCTGAGGCTCCTGTACCTCCTTCCTGATGGTTGTGGGGTAATAACTGTCTCTGAACCTGGTATTGTGGGTCCAGAGGCTCCTGTATCTCCTTTCTCATGGTTGAGGCGTGATCACAGTCCCTGAACCGGGAGGTGTGGGTCCTCAGGCTCCTGTACCTCCTTCCTGATGGTTGACGGGATTTAACTGTTCCGGAACCTGGTGGTGCAGGTCCAGAGGCTCCTGTACCTCCTTCCTGATGGTTGAGGGGTAATAACTGTCCCTGAAACTGATGGTGTGGGTCCTGAGGCTCCTGTACCTTCTTCCTGATGGTTGACGGGATTTAACTGTCCCTGAACCTGGTGGTGTGGGTCCTGAGGCTCCTGTATCTCCTTCCTGATGGTTGAGGGGTGATCACTGTCCCTGAACCTGGTGGTGTGGGTCCTGAGGCTCCTGTACCTGATGGTTGACAGGTGATAACTGTCCCTGAACCTGATGGTGTGGGTCCCTAGGCTCCTGTACCTCCTTCCTGATGGTTGAGGAGTAATAAATGTCCCTGAACCTGGTGGTTTGGGTCCAGAGGCTCCTGTACCTCCTTCCTGATGGTTGACGGGATTTAACTGTCCCTGAACCTGGTGGTATGGGCCGTGAGGCTCCTATATCTCCTTCCCGATGGTTGAGTGGTGATAACTGTCCCTGAACCTAGAGGTGTGGGTCCCGAGGCTCCTGTACCACCTTCCTGATGGTTGAGGGGTGATAACTGTCCCTGAACCTGGTGGTATGGGTCCTTAGGCTCCTGTATCTCCTTCCTGATGGTTGAGGTGTGATAACTGTCCCTGAACCTGGTGGTGTGGGTCCTAAGCATCCTGTACCTACATCCTGATGTTTGAGGGGTGATAACTGTCCCTGAACCTGGTGGTGTGGCTCCTGAGGCTCCTGTACCTCCTTCCTGATGGTTGAGGGGTGATCACTGTCCCTGAACCTGGTGGTGTGGGTCCTGAGGCTCCTGTACCTGATGGTTCAGAGGTGATAACTGTCCCTGAACCTAGAGGTGTGGGTCCTGAGGCTCCTGTATCTCTTTCCTGATGGTTGAGGGGTGATAACTGTCCCTGTGCCTGGCATTGTGGGTCCTGAGGCTCCTGTACCTCCTTCCTGATGGTTGTGGGGTAATAACTGTCTCTGAACCTGGTGGTGTGGGTCCTGAGGCTCCTGTACCTCCTTCTTGATGGTTGACGGGATTTAACTGTCCCTGAACCTGGTTGTGTGCCTCCTGACGCTCCTGTACCTCCTTCCTGATGGTTGAGGGGTGATAATGGTTCCTGAACCTGGTGGTGTGGGTCCTGAGGCTCCTGTACCTCCTTCATGTTGGTTCAGGGGTAATTACTGTCCCTGAACCTGGCGGTGTGGGTCCTGAGGCTCCTGTACCTCCTTCCTGATGGTTGTGGGGTAATAACTGTCTCTGAACCTGGTGGTGTGGGTCCTGAGGCTCCGGTATCTCCTTCCTCATGGTTGAGGCGTGATCACTGTCCCTGAACCGGGTGGTGTGGGTCCTGAGGCTCCTGTACCTCCTTCCTGATGGTTGACGGGATTTAACTGTTCCTGAACCTGGGGGTGCAGGTCCAGAGGCTCCTGTACCTCCTTCCTGATGGTTGAGGGGTAATAACTGTCCCTGAACCTGATGGTGTGGGTCCTGAGGCTCCTGTACCTTCTTCCTGATGGTTGACGGGATTTAACTGTCCCTGAACCTGGTGGTGTGGGTCCTGAGGCTCCTGTATCTCCTTCCTGATGGTTGAGGGGTGATCACTGTCCCTGAACCTGGTGGTGTGGGTCCTGAGGCTCCTGTACCTGATGGTTGACAGGTGATAACTGTCCCTGAACCTGATGGTGTGGGTCCCTAGGCTCCTGTATCTCCTTCCTGATGGTTGACGGGATTTAACTGTTCCTGAACCTGGCGGTGCGGGTCCAGAGGCTCCTGTATCTCCTTCCTGATGGTTGAGGGGTGATCACTGTCCCTGAACCTGGTTGTGTGGCTCCTGACGCTCCGGTACCTCCTTCCTGATGTTTGAGTGGTGATAACTGTCCCTGAACCTGGTGGTATGGGCCGTGAGGCTCCTGTTTCTCCTTCCCGATGGTTGAGTGGTGATAACTGTCCCTGAACCTAGAGGTGTGCGTCCCGAGGCTCCTGTACCTCCTTCCTGATGGTTGAGGGGTGATAACTGTCCCTGAACCTGGTGGTATGGGTCCTTAGGCTCCTGTATCTCCTTCCTGATGGTTGAGGGGTGATAACTGTCCCTGAACCTGGTGGTGTGGGTCCTACGCATCCTGTACCTACTTCCTGATGGTTGAGGGGTGATAACTGTCCCTGAACCTGGTGGTGTGGTTCCTGAGGCTCCTGTACCTCCTTCCTGATGGTTGAAGGGTGATAACTGTCCCTGAACCTAGAGGTGTGGGTCCTGAGGCTCCTGTCCCTGATGGTTGACAGGTGATAACTGTCCCTGAACCTGATGGTGTGGGTCCCTAGGCTCCTGTATCTCCTTCCTGATGGTTGAGGGGTGATCACTGTCCCTGAACCTGGTTGTGTGGCTCCTGACGCTCCTGTACCTCCTTCCTGATGGTTGAGGGGTGACAACTGTCCCTGAACCTGGTGGTGTGGTTCCTGAGGCTCCTGTACCTCCTTCCTGATGGTTGAGAGGTGATAACTGTCCCTGAACCTGGCGGTGTGGGTCCTGAGGCTCCTGTACCTCCTTCCTGATGGTTGTGGGGTAATAACTGTCTCTGAACCTGGTGGTGTGGGTCCTGAGGCTCCTGTATCTCCTTCATCATGGTTGCGGCGTGATCACTGTCCCTGAACCGGGTGGTGTGGGTCCTGAGGCTCCTGTACCTCCTTCCTGATGGTTGACGGGATTGAACTGTTCCTGAACCTGGTGGTGCAGGTCCAGAGGCTCCTGTACCTCCTTCCTGATGGTTGAGGGGTAATAACTGTCTCTGAACCTGGTGGTGTGGGTCCTGAGGCTCCGGTATCTCCTTCCTCATGGTTGAGGCGTGATCACTGTCCCTGAACCGGGTGGTGTGGGTCCTGAGGCTCCTGTACCTCCTTCCTCATGGTTGAGGGGTAATAACTGTCCCTGAACCTGATGGTGTGGGTCCTGAGGCTCCTGTACCTCCTTCCTGATGGTTGAGAGGTAATAACTGTCCCTGAACCTGATGGTGTGGGTCCTGAGGCTCCTGTACCTTATTCCTGATGGTTGACGGGATTTAACTGTCCCTGAACCTGGTTGTGTGCCTCCTGACGCTCCTGTACCTCCTTCCTGATGGTTGAGGGGTGATAATGGTTCCTGAACCTGGTGGTGTGGGTCCTGAGGCTCCTGTACCTCCTTCATGTTGGTTCAGGGGTAATAACTGTCCCTGAACCTGGCGGTGTGGGTCCTGAGGCTCCTGTACCTCCTTCCTGATGGTTGTGGGGTAATAACTGTCTCTGAACCTGGTGGTGTGGGTCCTGAGGCTCCGGTATCTCCTTCCTCATGGTTGAGGCGTGATCACTGTCCCTGAACCGGGTGGTGTGGGTCCTGAGGCTCCTGTACCTCCTTCCTGATGGTTGACGGGATTTAACTGTTCCTGAACCTGGGGGTGCAGGTCCAGAGGCTCCTGTACCTCCTTCCTGATGGTTGAGGGGTGATAACTGTCCCTGAACCTGATGGTGTAGGTCCTGAGGCTCCTGTATCTCCTTCCTGATGGTTGAGGGGTAATAACTGTCCCTGAACCTGATGGTGTGGGTCCTGAGGCTCCTGTACCTTCTTCCTGATGGTTGACGGGATTTAACTGTCCCTGAACCTGGTGGTGTGGGTCCTGAGGCTCCTGTACCTGATGGTTGACAGGTGATAACTGTCCCTGAACCTGATGGTGTGGGTCCCTAGGCTCCTGTATCTCCTTCCTGATGGTTGACGGGATTTAACTGTTCCTGAAACTGGTGGTGCGGGCCCAGAGGCTCCTGTATCTCCTTCCTGATGGTTGAGGGGTGATCACTGTCCCTGAACCTGGTTGTGTGGCTCCTGACGCTCCTGTACCTCCTTCCTGATGGTTGAGGGGTGATAACTGTCCCTGAACCTGGTGGTATGGGCCGTGAGGCTCCTGTATCTCCTTCCCGATGGTTGAGTGGTGATAACTGTCCCTGAACCTAGAGGTGTAGGTCCCGAGGCTCCTGTACCTCCTTCCTGATGGTTGAGGGGTGATAACTGTCCCTGAACCTGGTGGTATGGGTCCTTAGGCTCCTGTATCTCCTTCCTGATGGTTGAGGGGTGATAACTGTCCCTGAACCTGGTGGTGTGGGTCCTAAGCATCCTGTACCTACTTCCTGATGGTTGAAGGGTGATAACTGTCCCTGAACCTAGAGGTGTGGGTCCTGAGGCTCCTGTACCTGATGGTTGACAGGTGATAACTGTCCCTGAACCTGATGGTGTGGGTCCCTAGGCTCCTGTATCTCCTTCCTGATGGTTGAGGGGTGATCACTGTCCCTGAACCTGGTTGTGTGGCTCCTGACGCTCCTGTACCTCCTTCCTGATGGTTGAGGGGTGATAACTGTCCCTGAACCTGGTGGTGTGGTTCCTGAGGCTCCTGTACCTCCTTCCTGATGGTTGAGAGGTGATAACAGTCCCTGAACCTAGAGGTGTGGGTCCTGAGGCTCCTGTACCTCCTTCCTGATGGTTGTGGGGTAATAACTGTCTCTGAACCTGGTGGTGTGGGTCCTGAGGCTCCTGAACCTGATGGTTGAGGGGTGATAACTGTCCATGAACCTGGCGGTGTGGGTCCTGAGGCTCCTGTACCTCCTTCCTGATGGTTGAGGGGTGATAACTGTCCCTGTGCCTGGCATTGTGCGCCCTGAGGCTCCTGTACCTCCTTCCTGATGGTTGAGGGGTGATAAATGTCCCTGTGCCTGGCATTGTGCGCCCTGAGGCTCCTATACCTCCTTCCTGATGGTTGAGGGGTGATAACTGTCCCTGAACCTGGTGGTGTGTGTCCTGAGGCTCCTGTACCTCCTTCCTGATGGTTGAGGGGTGATAACTGTTCCTGAAACTGGTGGTGTGGGTCCTGAGGCTCCTGTACCTCCTTCCTGATGGTTGAGGGGTGATAACTGTTCCTGAAACTGGTGGTGTGGGTCCTGAGGCTCCTGTACCTCCTTCCTGATGGTTGAGGGGTGATAACTGTCCCTGTGCCTGGCATTGTGCGTCCTTAGGCTCCTGTATCACCTTCCTGATGGTTGAGGGGTGATAATGGTTCCTGATACTGGTGGTGTGGGTCCTGAGGCTCCTGTACCTCCTTCATGTTGGTTCAGGGGTAATAACTGTCCCTGAACCTGGTGGTATGGGTCCTTAGGCTCCTGTATCTCCTTCCTGATGGTTGAGGGGTGATAACTGTCCCTGAACCTGGTGGTGTGGGTCCTAAGCATCCTGTACCTACTTCCTGATGGTTGAAGGGTGATAACTGTCCCTGAACCTAGAGGTGTGGGTCCTGAGGCTCCTGTACCTGATGGTTGACAGGTGATAACTGTCCCTGAACCTGATGGTGTGGGTCCCTAGGCTCCTGTATCTCCTTCCTGATGGTTGAGGGGTGATCACTGTCCCTGAACCTGGTTGTGTGGCTCCTGACGCTCCTGTACCTCCTTCCTGATGGTTGAGGGGTGATAACTGTCCCTGAACCTGGTGGTGTGGTTCCTGAGGCTCCTGTACCTCCTTCCTGATGGTTGAAGGGTGATAACTGTCCCTGAACCTGGTGGTGTGGCTCCTGAGGCTCCTGTACCTCCTTCCTGATGTTTGAGTGGTGATAATGGTTCCTGAACCTGGTGGTGTGGGTCCTGAGGCTCCTGTACCTGATGGTTGAGGGGTGATAACTGTCCATGAACCTGGCGGTGTGGTTCCTGAGTCTCCTGTACCTAATGGTTGAGGGGTGATAACTGTCCCTGAACCTGGCGGTGTGGGTCCTGAGGCTCCTGTACCTGATGGTTCAGAGGTGATAACTGTCCCTGAACCTAGAGGTGTGGGTCCTGAGGCTCCTGTACCTTCTTCCTGATGGTTGACGGGATTTAACTGTCCCTGAAATTGGTGGTGTGGGTCCTGAGGCTCCTGTATCTCCTTCCTGATGGTTGAGGGGTGATCACTGTCCCTGAACCTGGTGGTGTGGGTCCTGAGGCTCCTGTTCCTGATGGTTGACAGGTGATAACTGTCCCTTAAACTGATGGTGTGGGTCCCTAGGCTCCTGTATCTCCTTCCTGATGGTTGACGGGATTTAACTGTTCCTGAAACTGGTGGTGCGGGTATTGAGGCTCCTGTATCTCCTTCCTGATGGTTGAGGGGTGATCACTGTCCCTGAACCTGGTTGTGTGGCTCCTGACGCTCCTGTACCTCCTTACTGATGGTTGAGGGGTGATAACTGTCCCTGAACCTGGTGGTATGGGCCGTGAGGCTCCTGTATCTCCTTCCCGATGTTTGAGTGGTGATAACTGTCCCTGAACCTAGAGGTGTGGGTCCCGAGGCTCCTGTACCTCCTTCCTGATGGTTGAGGGGTGATAACTGTCCCTGAACCTGGTGGTATGGGTCCTTAGGCTCCTGTATCTCCTTCCTGATGGTTGAGGGGTGATAGCTGTCCCTGAACCTGGTGGTGTGGGTCCTAACCATCCTGTACCTACTTCCTGATGGTTGAGGGGTGGTAACTGTCCCTGAACCTGGTGGTGTGGTTCCTGAGGCTCCTGTACCTCCTTCCTGATGGTTGAAGGGTGATACCTGTCCCTGAACCTAGAGGTGTGGGTCCTGAGGCTCCTGTACCTGATGGTTGAGAGGTGATTACTGTCCCTGAACCTGGCGGTGTGGGTCCTGAGGCTCCTGTACCTCCTTCCTGATGGTTGTGGGGTAATAGCTGTCTCTGAACCTGGTGGTGTGGGTCCTGAGGCTCCTGAACCTGATGGTTGAGGGGTGATAACTGTCCATGAACGTGGCGGTGTGGGTCCTGAGGCTCCTGTACCTCCTTCCTGATGGTTGTGGGGTAATAACCGTCTCTGAACCTGGTGGTGTGGGTCCTGAGGCTCCTGAACCTGATGGTTGAGGGGTGATAACTGTCCATGAACCTGGTGGTGTGTGTCCTGAGGCTCATGTATCTCCTTCCTGATGGTAGTGGGGTAATAACTGTCTCTGTACCTTGCTGTGTGGGTCCTGAGGCTCCTGTACCTCCTTCCTGATGGTTGACGGGATTTAACTGTCCCTGAACCTGGTGGTGTGGGTCCTGAGGCTCCTTTACCTCCTTCCTGTTGGTTGAGGGGTGATTACTGTCCCTGAACCTGGCGGTGTGGGTCCTGAGGCTACTGTACCTGATGGTTGAGAGGTGATAACTGTCCCTGAACCTAGAGGTGTGGGTCCCGAGGCTCCTGTACCTCCTTCCTGATGGTTGAGAGGTGATAACTGTCCCTGAACCTGGTGGTGTGGGTCCTGAGGCTCCTGTACCTCCTTCCTGATGGTTGAGGGGTGATCACTGTCCCTGAACCTGGTGGTGTTGGTACTGAGGCTCCTGTACCTCCTTCCTGATGGTTGAGGGGTGATCACTGTCCCTGAACCTGGTGGTGTGTGCCTGAGGCTCCTGTACCTCCTTCCTGATGGTTGAGGGTTGATAACTCTCCCTGAAACTGGTGGTGTGTTTCCTGAGGCTCCTGTACCTCCTTCCTGATGGTTGAGGGGTGATAACTGACCCTGAACCTGGTGGTATGGTTCCCGAGGCTCCTGTATCTACTTCCTGATGGTTGAGGGGTGATCACTGTCCCTGAACCTGGTGGTGTGGGTCCTGAGGGTCTGTAACTCCTTCCTGATGGTTGAGGGGTGATAACTGTCCCTGAACCTGGTGGTGTGGGTACTGATGCTCCTATACCTCCTTCCTGATGGTTGACGGGATTTAACTGTTCCTGAACCAGGAGGTGTGGGTCCTGAGGCTCCTGAACCTCCTTCCTGATGGTTGAGGGGTAATAACTGTCCCTGAACCTGGTGGTGTGGGTCCTGAGGCTCCTGTACCTCCTTCCTGATGGTTGTGGGGTAATACCTGTCTCTGAACCTGGTGATATGGGTCCTGAGGCACCTGTACCTCCTTCCTGATGGTTGAGGGGTAATAACTGTCCCTGAACATGGTGGTGTGGGTCCTGAGGCTCCTGTACCTCCTTTCTGATGGTTGAGGGGGGATAACTGTCCCTGAACCTGGTTGTGTGGCTCCTGACGCTCCTGTACCTCCTTCCTGATGGTTGAGGGGTGATAACTGTCCCTGAACCTGGTGGTGTGGTTCCTGAGGCTCCTGTATCTCCTTCCTGATGGTTGAGGGGTGATAACTGTTCCTGAACCTGGTGGTGTGGGTCCTGAGGCTCCTGTAACTCCTTCCTGATGGTTGAGGGATGATAACTGTCCCTGAACCTGGTGGTGTGGGTCCTGAGCCCCCTGTACCTCCTTCCTGATGGTTGAGGTGTAATAACTATCCCTGAACCTGGTGGTGTGGTCCTGAGGCTCCTGTACCTCCTTCCTGATGGTTGAGGGGTGATAACTGTCCCTGAACCTGGTGGTGTGGGTCCTGAGGCTCCTGTACCTGATGGTTGAGGGGTGATAACTGTCCCTGAACCTAGAGGTGTGGGTCCTGAGGCTCCTGTACCTCTTTGCTGAAGGTTGAGGGGTGATAACTGTCCCAGTGCCTGGCATTGTGGGTCCTGAGGCTCCTGTACCTCCTTCCTGATGGTTGAGAGGTGATAATGGTTCCTGAACCTGGTGGTGTGGGTCCTGATGCTCCTGTACCTCCTTCCTGATGGTTGAGGGATGATAACTGTCCCTGAACCTGGTGGTGTGGGTCTTGAGGCTCCTGTACCTCCTCCCTGATGGTTGAGGGGAGATACCCGTCCCTGAACCTGGCGGTGTGGGTCCTGAGGCTCCTGTACCTGATGGTTGAGAGGTGATAACTGTCCCTGAACCTAGAGGTGTGGGTCCTGAGGCTCCTGTACCTCTTTCCTGATGGTTGAGGGGTGATAACTGTTCCTGAACCTGGTGGTGTGGGTCCTGAGTCTCCTGTGCCTCCTTCCTGATGGTTGAGGGGTGATAACTGTCCCTGTGCCAGGGATTGTGCGCCCTGAGGCTCCTGTACCTCCTTCCTGATGGTTGAGGGGTGATAACTGTCCCTGTGCCTGGCATTGTGCGCCCTGAGGCTCCTATACCTCCTTCCTGATGGTTGAGGGGTGATAACTGTCCCTGAAACTGGTGGTGCGGGTCCAGAGGCTCCTGTATCTCCTTCCTGATGGTTGAGGGGTGATCACTGTCCCTGAACCTGGTTGTGTGGCTCCTGACGCTCCTGTACCTCCTTCCTGATGGTTGAGGGGTGATAACTGTCCCTTAACCTGGTGGTATGGGCCGTGAGGCTCCTGTATCTCCTTCCCGATGGTTGAGTGGTGATAACTGTCCCTGAATCTAGAGGTGTGGGTCCCGAGGCTCCTGTACCTCCTTCCTGATGGTTGAGGGGTGATAACTGTCCCTGAACCTGGTGGTATGGGTCCTTAGGCTTCTGTATCTCCTTCCTGATGGTTGAGGGGTGATAACTGCCCTGAACCTGGTGGTGTGGGTCCTAAGCATCCTGTACCTACTTCCTGATGGTTGAGGGGTGATAACTGTCTCTGAACCTGGTGGTGTGGTTCCTGAGGCTCCCGTACCTCCTTCCTGATGGATGAAGGGTGATAACTGTCCCTGAACCTAGAGGTGTGGGTCCTGAGGCTCCTGTACCTCCTTCCTGATGGTTGAGGGGTGATCACTGTCCCTGAACCTGGTGGTGTGTGTCCTGAGGCTCCTGTGCCTCCTTCCTGATGGTTGATGGGTGATAACTGTCCCTGAACCTGGTGGTGTGTGTCCTGAGGCTCCTGTACCTCCTTCCGGATGGTTGAGGGGTGATAACTGACCCTGAGCCTGGTGGTATGGGTCCCGAGGCTCCTGTATCTACTTCCTGATGGTTGAGGGGTGATCACTGTCCCTGAACCTGGTGGTGTGGGTCCTGAGGGTCTGTACCTCCTTCCTGATGGTTGAGGGGTGATAACTGTCCCTGAACCTGGTGGTGTGGGTACTGATGCTCCTGTACCTCCTTCCTAATGGTTGAGGGGTAATAACTGTCCCTGAACATGGTGGTGTGGGTCCTGAGGCTCCTGTACCTCCTTTCTGATGGTTGAGGGGTGATAACTGTCCCTGAACCTGGTTGTGTGGCTCCTGACGCTCCTGTACCTACTTCCTGATGGTTGAGGGGTGTTAACTGTCTCTGAACCTGGTGGTGTGGTTCCTGAGGCTCCCGTACGTCCTTCCTGATGGTTGATAACTGTCCCTGAACCTAGAGGTGTGGGTCCTGAGGCTCCTGTACCTCCTTCCTGATGGTTGTGGGGTAATAACTGTCTCTGAACCTGGTGGAGTGGGTCCTGAGGCTCCTGAACCTGATGGGTGAGGGGTGATAACTGTCCATGAACCTGGCGGTGTTGGTCCTGAGGCTCCTGTACCTCCTTCCTGATGGTTGTGGGGTAATAACTGTCTCTGAACCTGGTGGTGTGGGTACTGAGGCTCCTGAACCTGATGGTTGAGGGGTGATAACTGTCCATGAACCTGGTGGTGTCTGTCCTGAGGCTCATGTATCTCCTTCCTGATGGTAGTGGGGTAATAACTGTCTCTGAACCTGGATGTGTGGGTCCTGAGGCTCCTGTACCTCCTTCCTGATGGTTGACGGGATTTAACTGTCCCTGAACCTGGTGGTGTGGGTCCTGAGGCTCCTTTACCTCCTTCCTGTTGGTTGAGGGGTGATAACTGTCCCTGAACCTGGCGGTGTGAGTCCTGAGGCTCCTGTACCTGATGGTTGAGAGGTGATAACTGTCCCTGAACCTAGAGGTGTGGGTCCCGAGGCTCCTGTACCTCCTTCCTGATGGTTGAGGGGTGATCACTGTCCCTGAACCTGGTGGTGTTGGTCCTGAGGCTCCTGTACCTCCTTCCTGATGGTTGAGGGGTGATCACTGTCCCTGAACCTGGTGGTGTGTGTCCTGAGGCTCCTGTGCCTCCTTCCTGATGGTTGAGGGGTGATAACTGTCCCTGAACCTGGTGGTGTGTGTCCTGAGGCTCCTGTACCTCCTTCCTGATGGTTGAGGGGTGATAACTGACCCTGAACCTGGTGGAATGGGTCCCGAGGCTCCTGTATCTACTTCCTGATGGTTGAGGGGTGATCACTGTCCCTGAACCTGGTGGTGTGGGTCCTGAGGGTCTGTACCTCCTTCCTGATGGTTGAGGGGTGATAACTGTCCCTGAACCTGGTGGTGTGGGTACTGATGCTCCTGTACCTCCTTCCTGATGGTTGACGGGATTTAACTGTTCCTGAACCAGGAGGTGTGGGTCCTGAGGCCCCTGAACCTCCTTCCTGATGGTTGAGGGGTAATAACTGTCCCTGAACCTGGTGGTGTGGGTCCTGAGGCTCCTGTACCTCCTTCCTGATGGTTGTGGGGTAATAACTGTCTCTGAACCTGGTGATATGGATCCTGAGGCACCTGTACCTCCTTCCTAATGGTTGAGGGGTAATAACTGTCCCTGAACATGGTGGTGTGGGTCCTGAGGCTCCTGTACCTCCTTTCTGATGGTTGAGGGGTGATAACTGTCCCTGAACCTGGTTGTGTGGCTCCTGACGCTCCTGTACCTCCTTCCTGATGGTTGAGGGGTGATAACTGTCCCTGAACCTGGTGGTGTGGTTCCTGAGGCTCCTGTATCTCCTTCCTGATGGTTGAGGGGTGATAACTGTCCCTGAACCTAGAGGTGTGGGTCCTGAGGCTCCTGTACCTCCTTCCGGATGGTTGAGGGGTGATAACTGACCCTGAGCCTGGTGGTATGGGTCCCGAGGCTCCTGTATCTACTTCCTGATGGTTGAGGGGTGATCACTGTCCCTGAACCTGGTGGTGTGGGTCCTGAGGGTCTGTACCTCCTTCCTGATGGTTGAGGGGTGAAAACTGTCCCTGAACCTGGTGGTGTGGGTACTGATGCTCCTGTACCTCCTTCCTAATGGTTGAGGGGTAATAACTGTCCCTGAACATGGTGGTGTGGGTCCTGAGGCTCCTGTACCTCCTTTCTGATGGTTGAGGGGTGATAACTGTCCCTGAACATGGTTGTGTGGCTCCTGACGCTCCTGTACCTACTTCCTGATGGTTGAGGGGTGTTAACTGTCTCTGAACCTGGTGGTGTGGTTCCTGAGGCTCCCGTACCTCCTTCCTGATGGTTGATAACTGTCCCTGAACCTAGAGGTGTGGGTCCTGAGGCTCCTGTACCTCCTTCCTGATGGTTGTGGGGTAATAACTGTCTCTGAACCTGGTGGAGTGGGTCCTGAGGCTCCTGAACCTGATGGGTGAGGGGTGATAACTGTCCATGAACCTGGTGGTGTGTGTCCTGAGGCTCATGTATCTCCTTCCTGATGGTAGTGGGGTAATAACTGTCTCTGAACCTGGATGTGTGGGTCCTGAGGCTCCTGTACCTCCTTCCTGATGGTTGACGGGATTTAACTGTCCCTGAACCTGGTGGTGTGGGTCCTGAGGCTCCTTTACCTCCTTCCTGTTGGTTGAGGGGTGATAACTGTCCCTGAACCTGGCGGTGTGGGTCCTGAGGCTCCTGTACCTGATGGTTGAGAGGTGATAACTGTCCCTGAACCTAGAGGTGTGGGTCCCGAGGCTCCTGTACCTCCTTCCTGATGGTTGAGAGGTGATAACTGTCCCTAAACCTGGTGGTGTGGGTCCTGAGGCTCATGTACCTCCTTCCTGATGGTTGAGGGGTGATCACTGTCCCTGAACCTGGTGGTGTTGGTCCTGAGGCTCCTGTACCTCCTTCCTGATGGTTGAGGGGTGATCACTGTCCCTGAACCTGGTGGTGTGTGTCCTGAGGCTCCTGTACCTCCTTCCTGATGGTTGAGAGGTGATAACTGTCCCTGAACCTGGTGGTGTGGGTCCTGAGGCTCCTGTGCCTCCTTCCTGATGGTTGAGGGGTGATAACTGTCCCTGAACCTGGTGGTGTGTGTCCTGAGGCTCCTGTACCTCCTTCCTGATGGTTGAGGGGTGGTAACTGACCCTGAACCTGGTGGTATGGGTCCCGAGGCTCCTGTATCTACTTCTTGATGGTTGAGGGGTGATCACTGTCCCTGAACCTGGTGGTGTGGGTCCTGAGGGTCTGTACCTCCTTCCTGATGGTTGAGGGGTGATAACTGTCCCTGAACCTGGTGGTGTGGGTACTGATGCTCCTGTACCTCCTTCCTGATGGTTGACGGGATTTAACTGTTCCTGAACCAGGAGGTGTGGGTCCTGAGGCCCCTGAACCTCCTTCCTGATGGTTGAGGGGTAATAACTGTCCCTGAACCTGGTGGTGTGGGTCCTGACGCTCCTGTATCTCCTTCCTGATGGTTGAGGGGTGATAACTGCCCTGAACCTGGTGGTGTGGGTCCTAAGCATCCTGTACCTACTTCCTGATGGTTGAGGGGTGATAACTGTCTCTGAACCTGGTGGTGTGGTTCCTGAGGCTCCCGTACCTCCTTCCTGATGGTTGAAGGGTGATAACTGCCCTGAACCTGGTGGTGTGGGTACTGAGGCTCCTGTACCTCCTTCCTGATGGTTGTGGGGTAATAACTGTCTCTGAACCTGGTGGTGTGGGTACTGAGGCTCCTGAACCTGATGGTTGAGGGGTGATAACTGTCCATGAACCTGGTGGTGTGTGTCCTGAGGCTCATGTATCTCCTTCCTGATGGTAGTGGGGTAATAACTGTCTCTGAAACTGGATGTGTGGGTCCTGAGGCTCCTGTACCTCCTTCCTGATGGTTGAGGGGTGATCACTGTCCCTGAACCTGGTGGTGTGGGTCCTGAGGCTCCTGTAGCTACTTCCTGATGGTTGAGGGGTGATCACTGTCCCTGAACCTGGTGGTGTGGGTCCTGAGGGTCTGTACCTCCTTCCTGATGGTTGAGGGGTGATAACTGTCCCTGAAACTGGTGGTGTGGGTACTGATGCTCCTGTACCTCCTTCCTGATGGTTGACGGGATTTAACTGTTCCTGAACCAGGAGGTGTGGGTCCTGAGGCTCCTGAACCTCCTTCCTGATGGTTGAGGGGTAATAACTGTCCCTGAACCTGGTGGTGTGGGTCCTGAGGCTCCTGTACCTCCTTCCTGATGGTTGTGGGGTAATAACTGTCTCTGAACCTGGTGATATGGGTCCTGAGGCACCTGTACCTCCTTCCTAATGGTTGAGGGGTAATAACTGTCCCTGAACATGGTGGTGTGGGCCCTGAGGCTCCTGTACCTCCTTTCTGATGGTTGAGGGGTGATAACTGTCCCTGAACCTGGTTGTGTGGCTCCTGACGCTCCTGTACCTACTTCCTGATGGTTGAGGGGTAATAACTGTCTCTGAACCTGGTGGAGTGGGTCCTGAGGCTCCTGAACCTGATGGGTGAGGGGTGATAACTGTCCATGAACCTGGCGGTGTGGGTCCTGAGGCTCCTGTACCTCCTTCCTGATGGTTGTGGGGTAATAACTGTCTCTGAACCTGGTGGTGTGGGTACTGAGGCAACTTAACCTGATGGTTGAGGGGTGATAACTGTCCATGAACCTGGTGGTGTGTGTCCTGAGGCTCATGTATCTCCTTCCTGATGGTAGTGGGGTAATAACTGTCTCTGAACCTGGATGTGTGGGTCCTGAGGCTCCTGTACCTCCTTCCTGATGGTTGACGGGATTTAACTGTCCCTGAACCTGGTGGTGTGGGTCCTGAGGCTCCTTTACCTCCTTCCTGTTGGTTGAGGGGTGATAACTGTCCCTGAACCTGGCGGTGTGGGTCCTGAGGCTCCTGTACCTGATGGTTGAGAGGTGATAACTGTCCCTGAACCTAGTGGTGTGGGTCCCGAGGCTCCTGTACCTCCTTCCTGATGGTTGAGAGGTGATAACTGTCCCTGAACCTGGTGGTGTTGGTCCTGAGGCTCATGTACCTCCTTCCTGATGGTTGAGGGGTGATCACTGTCCCTGAACCTGGTCGTGTGTGTCCTGAGGCTCCTGTGCCTCCTTCCTGATGGTTGAGGGGTGATAACTGTCCCTGAACCTGGTGGTGTGTGTCCTGAGGCTCCTGTACCTCCTTCCTGATGGTTGAGGGGTGATAACAGACCCTAAACCTGGTGGTATGGGTCCCGAGGCTCCTGTATCTACTTCCTGATGGTTGAGGGGTGATCACTGTCCCTGAACCTGGTGGTGTGGGTCCTGAGGGTCTGTACCTCCTTCCTGATGGTTGAGGGGTGATAACGGTCCCTGAACCTGGTGGTGTGGGTACTGATGCTCCTGTACCTCCTTCCTGATGGTTGACGGGATTTAACTGTTCCTGAACCAGGAGGTGTGAGTCCTGAGGCTCCTGAACCTCCTTCCTGATGGTTGAGGGGTAATAACTGTCCCTGAACCTGGTGGTGTGGGTCCTGAGGCTCCTGTACCTCCTTCCTGATGGTTGTGGGGTAATAACTGTCTCTGAACCTGGTGATATGGGTGCTGAGGCACCTGTACCTCCTTCCTAATGGTTGAGGGGTAATAACTGTCCCTGAACATGGTGGTGTGGGTCCTGAGGCTCCTGTACCTCCATTCTGATGGTTGAGGGGTGATAACTGTCCCTGAACCTGGTTGTGTGGCTCCTGCCGCTCCTGTACCTCCTTCCTGATGGTTGAGGGGTGATACCTGTCCCTGAACCTGGTGGTGTGGTTCCTGAGGCTCCTGTATCTCCTTCCTGATGGTTTAGGGGTGATAACTGTTCCTGAACCTGGTGGTGTGGGTCCTGAGGCTCCTGTACCTCCTTCCTGATGGTTGAGGGATGATAACTGTCCCTGAACCTGGTGGTGTGGGTCCTGAGCCCCCTGTACCTCCTTCCTGATGGTTGAGGTGTAATAACTATCCCTGAACCTGGTGGTGTGGTCCTGAGGCTCCTGTACCTCCTTCCTGATGGTTGAGGGGTGATAACTGTCCCTGAACCTGGTGGTGTGGGTCCTGAGGCTCCTGTACCTGATGGTTGAGGGGTGATAACTGTCCCTGAACCTAGAGGTGTGGGTCCTGAGGCTCCAGTACCACTTTGCTGAAGGTTGAGGGGTGATAACTGTCCCAGTGCCTGGCATTGTGGGTCCTGAGGCTCCTGTACCTCCTTCCTGATGGTTGAGAGGTGATAATGGTTCCTGAACCTGGTGGTGTGGGTCCTGATGCTCCTGTACCTCCTTCCTGATGGTTGAGGGATGATAACTGTCCCTGAACCTGGTGGTGTGGGTCTTGAGGCTCCTGTACCTCCTCCCTGATGGTTGAGGGGAGATAACCGTCCCTGAACCTGGCGGTGTGGGTCCTGAGGCTCCTGTACCTGATGGTTGAGAGGTGATAACTGTCCCTGAACCTAGAGGTGTGGGTCCTGAGGCTCCTGTACCTCTTTCCTGATGGCTGAGGGGTGGTAACTGTCACTGAAACTGGCGGTGTGGGTCCTGAGGCTACTCAACCTCCTTCCTGATGGTTGAGGGGTGATAACTGTTCCTGAACCTGGTGGTGTGGGTCCTGAGGCTCCTGTACCTCCTTCCCGATGGTTGAGGGGTGATAACTGTCCCTGTGCCTGGCATTGTGCGCCCTGAGGCTCCTGTGCCTCCTTCCTGATGGTTGAGTGGTGATAACTGTCCCTGAACCTGGTGGTGTGTGTCCTGAGGATCCTGTACCTCCTTCCTGATGGTTGAGATGTGATCACTGTCCCTGAACCTGAAGGTGTGTGTCCTGAGGCTCCTGTACCTTCCTGATGGTTGAGGGGTGATAACTGTCCCTGAACCTGGTGGTGTGTGTCCTGAGGCTCCTGTACCTCCATCCTGATGGTTGAGGGGTGATAACTGTCCCTGAACCTGGTTGTGTGGCTCCTGACGCTCCTGTACCTCCTTCCTGATGGTTGAGGGGTGATACCTGTCCCTGAACCTGGTGGTGTGGGTCCTGAGGCTCCTGTACCTCCTTCCTGATGGTTGAGGGATGATAACTGTCCCTGAACCTGGTGGTGTGGGTCCTGAGCCCCCTGTACCTCCTTCCTGATGGTTGAGGTGTAATAACTATCCCTGAACCTGGTGGTGTGGTCCTGAGGCTCCTGTACCTCCTTCCTGATGGTTCAGGGGTGATAACTGTCCCTGAACCTGGTGGTGTGGGTCCTGAGGCTCCTGTACCTGATGGTTGAGGGGTGATAACTGTCCCTGAACCTAGAGGTGTGGGTCCTGAGGCTCCTGTACCACTTTGCTGAAGGTTGAGGGGTGATAACTGTCCCAGTGCCTGGCATTGTGGGTCCTGAGGCTCATGTACCTCCTTCCTGATGGTTGAGAGGTGATAATGGTTCCTGAACCTGGTGGTGTGGGTCCTGATGCTCCTGTACCTCCTTCCTGATGGTTGAGGGATGATAACCGTCCCTGAACGTGGTGGTGTGGGTCCTGAGGCTCCTGTACCTCCTCCCTGATGGTTGAGGGGAGATAACCGTCCTTGAACCTGGCGGTGTGGGTCCTGAGGCTCCTGTACCTGATGGTTCAGAGGTGATAACTGTCCCTGAACCTAGAGGTGTGGGTCCTGAGGCTCCTGTACCTCTTTCCTGATTGTTGAGGGGTGGTAACTGTCACTGAAACTGGCGGTGTGGGTCCTGAGGCTACTCTACCTCCTTCCTGATGGTTGAGGGGTGATAACTGTTCCTGAACCTGGTGGTGTGGGTCCTGAGGCTCCTGAAACTCCTTCCCGATGGTTGAGGGGTGATAACTGTCCCTGTGCCTGGCATTGTGCGCCCTGAGGCTCCTGTACCTCCTTCTTGATGGTTGAGGGGTGATAACTGTCCCTGTGCCTGGCATTGTGCGCCCTGAGGCTCCTGTGCCTCCTTCCTGATGGTTGAGTGGTGATAACTGTCCCTGAACCTGGTGGTGTGTGTCCTGAGGATCCTGTACCTCCTTCCTGATGGTTGAGGGGTGATCACTGTCCCTGAACCGGGTGGTGTGGGTCCTGAGGCTCCTGTACCTCCTTCCTGATGGTTGAGATGTGATCACTGTCCCTGAACCTGGTGGTGTGTGTCCTGAGGCTCCTGTACCTCCTTCCTGATGGTTGAGGGGTGATAACTGTCCCTGAACCTGGTGGTGTGTGTCCTGAGGCTCCTGTACCTCCTTCCTGATGGTTAAGGGGTGATAACTGTTCCTGAAACTGGTGGTGTGGGTCCTGAGGCTCCTGTACCTC
The DNA here is from genome assembly GCF_030144855.1 of Hypanus sabinus. Lineage (NCBI taxonomy): Eukaryota > Metazoa > Chordata > Chondrichthyes > Myliobatiformes > Dasyatidae > Hypanus > Hypanus sabinus. The sequence goes on along the minus strand of NW_026779316.1, from coordinate 81,241 downwards.
CTTCCTGATGGTTGAGGGGTGGTAACTGTTCCTGAAACTGGTGGTGTGGGTCCTGAGGCTCCTGTACCTGCTTCCTGATGGTTGAGGGGTGATAACTGTCCCTGTGCCTGGCATTGTGCGTCCTGAGGCTCCTGTACCTCCTTCCTGATGGTTGACGGGATTTAACTGTTCCTGAACCAGGAGGTGTGGGTCCTGAGGCTCCTGAACCTCCTTCCTGATGGTTGAGGGGTAATAACTGTCCCTGAACCTGGTGGTGTGGGTCCTGAGGCTCCTGTACCTCCTTCCTGATGGTTGTGGGGTAATAACTGTCTCTGAACCTGGTGATATGGGTGCTGAGGCACCTGTACCTCCTTCCTAATGGTTGAGGGGTAATAACTGTCCCTGAACATGGTGGTGTGGGTCCTGAGGCTCCTGTACCTCCTTTCTGATGGTTGAGGGGTGATAACTGTCCCTGAACCTGGTTGTGTGGCTCCTGCCGCTCCTGTACCTCCTTCCTGATGGTTGAGGGGTGATACCTGTCCCTGAACCTGGTGGTGTGGTTCCTGAGGCTCCTGTATCTCCTTCCTGATGGTTGAGGGGTGATAACTGTTCCTGAACCTGGTGGTGTGGGTCCTGAGGCTCCTGTACCTCCTTCCTGATGGTTGAGGGATGATAACTGTCCCTGAACCTGGTGGTGTGGGTCCTGAGCCCCCTGTACCTCCTTCCTGATGGTTGAGGTGTAATAACTATCCCTGAACCTGGTGGTGTGGTCCTGAGGCTCCTGTACCTCCTTCCTGATGGTTGAGGGGTGATAACTGTCCCTGAACCTGGTGGTGTGGGTCCTGAGGCTCCTGTACCTGATGGTTGAGGGGTGATAACTGTCCCTGAACCTAGAGGTGTGGGTCCTGAGGCTCCTGTACCACTTTGCTGAAGGTTGAGGGGTGATAACTGTCCCAGTGCCTGGCATTGTGGGTCCTGAGGCTCCTGTACCTCCTTCCTGATGGTTGAGAGGTGATAATGGTTCCTGAACCTGGTGGTGTGGGTCCTGATGCTCCTGTACCTCCTTCCTGATGGTTGAGGGATGATAACTGTCCCTGAACCTGGTGGTGTGGGTCCTGAGGCTCCTGTACCTCCTCCCTGATGGTTGAGGGGAGATAACCGTCCCTGAACCTGGCGGTGTGGGTCCTGAGGCTCCTGTACCTGATGGTTCAGAGGTGATAACTGTCCCTGAACCTAGAGGTGTGGGACCTGAGGCTCCTGTACCTCTTTCCTGATTGTTGAGGGGTGGTAACTGTCACTGAAACTGGCGGTGTGGGTCCTGAGGCTACTCTACCTCCTTTCTGATGGTTGAGGGGTGATAACTGTTCCTGAACCTGGTGGTGTGGGTCCTGAGGCACCTGTACCGCCTTCCCGATGGTTGAGGGGTGATAACTGTCCCTGTGCCTGGCATTGTGCGCCCTGAGGCTCCTGTGCCTCCTTCCTGATGGTTGAGGGGTGATAACTGTCCCTGAACCTGGTGGTGTGGGTCCTGAGGCTCCTGTACCTGCTTCCTGATGGTTGAGGGGTGATCACTGTCCCTGAACCTGGTGGTGTGGGTCCTGAGGCTCCTGTACCTCCTCCCTGATGGTTGAGGGGAGATAACCGTCCCTGATCCTGGCGGTGTGGGTCCTGAGGCTCCTGTACCTGATGGTTCAGAGGTGATAACTGTCCCTGAACCTAGAGGTGTGGGACCTGAGGCTCCTGTACCTCTTTCCTGATTGTTGAGGGGTGGTAACTGTCACTGAAACTGGCGGTGTGGGTCCTGAGGCTACTCTACCTCCTTCCTGATGGTTGAGGGGTGATAACTGTTCCTGAACCTGGTGGTGTGGGTCCTGAGGCTCCTGTACCTCCTTCCCGATGGTTGAGGGGTGATAACTGTCCCTGTGCCTGGCATTGTGCGCCCTGAGGCTCCTGTGCCTCCTTCCTGATGGTTGAGGGGTGATAACTGTCCCTGAACCTGGCGGTGTGGGTCCTGAGGCTCCTGTACCTGATGGTTCAGAGGTGATAACTGTCCCTGAACCTAGAGGTGTGGGACCTGAGGCTCCTGTACCTCTTTCCTGATTGTTGAGGGGTGGTAACTGTCACTGAAACTGGCGGTGTGGGTCCTGATGCTCCTGTACCTCCTTCCTGATGGTTGAGGGATGATAACTGTCCCTGAACCTGGTGGTGTGGGTCCTGAGGCTCCTGTACCTCCTCCCTGATGGTTGAGGGGAGATAACCGTCCCTGAACCTGGCGGTGTGGGTCCTGAGGCTCCTGTACCTGATGGTTCAGAGGTGATAACTGTCCCTGAACCTAGAGGTGTGGGACCTGAGGCTCCTGTACCTCTTTCCTGATTGTTGAGGGGTGGTAACTGTCACTGAAACTGGCGGTGTGGGTCCTGAGGCTACTCTACCTCCTTTCTGATGGTTGAGGGGTGATAACTGTTCCTGAACCTGGTGGTGTGGGTCCTGAGGCACCTGTACCGCCTTCCCGATGGTTGAGGGGTGATAACTGTCCCTGTGCCTGGCATTGTGCGCCCTGACGCTCCTGTGCCTCCTTCCTTATGGTTGAGGGGTGATAACTGTCCCTGAACCTGGTGGTGTGTGTCCTGAGGATCCTCTACCTCCTTCCTGATGGTTGAGGGGTGATCACTGTCCCTGAACCTGGTGGTGTGGGTCCTGAGGCTCCTGTACCTCCTCCCTGATGGTTGAGGGGAGATAACCGTCCCTGATCCTGGCGGTGTGGGTCCTGAGGCTCCTGTACCTGATGGTTCAGAGGTGATAACTGTCCCTGAACCTAGAGGTGTGGGACCTGAGGCTCCTGTACCTCTTTCCTGATTGTTGAGGGGTGGTAACTGTCACTGAAACTGGCGGTGTGGGTCCTGAGGCTACTCTACCTCCTTCCTGATGGTTGAGGGGTGATAACTGTTCCTGAACCTGGTGGTGTGGGTCCTGAGGCTCCTGTACCTCCTTCCCGATGGTTGAGGGGTGATAACTGTCCCTGTGCCTGGCATTGTGCGCCCTGAGGCTCCTGTGCCTCCTTCCTGATGGTTGAGGGGTGATAACTGTCCCTGAACCTGGCGGTGTGGGTCCTGAGGCTCCTGTACCTGATGGTTCAGAGGTGATAACTGTCCCTGAACCTAGAGGTGTGGGACCTGAGGCTCCTGTACCTCTTTCCTGATTGTTGAGGGGTGGTAACTGTCACTGAAACTGGCGGTGTGGGTCCTGAGGCTACTCTACCTCCTTCCTGATGGTTGAGGGGTGATAACTGTTCCTGAACCTGGTGGTGTGGGTCCTGAGGCTCCTGTACCTCCTTCCCGATGGTTGAGGGGTGATAACTGTCCCTGTGCCTGGCATTGTGCGCCCTGAGGCTCCTGTACCTCCTTCTTGATGGTTGAGGGGTGATAACTGTCCCTGTGCCTGGCATTGTGCGCCCTGAGGCTCCTGTGCCTCCTTCCTGATGGTTGAGGGGTGATAACTGTCCCTGAACCTGGTGGTGTGTGTCCTGAGGATCCTGTACCTCCTTCCTGATGGTTGAGGGGTGATCACTGTCCCTGAACCTGGTGGTGTGGGTCCTGAGGCTCCTGTACCTCCTTCCTGATGGTTGAGATGTGATCACTGTCCCTGAACCTGGTGGTGTGTGTCCTGAGGCTCCTGTACCTTCCTGATGGTTGAGGGGTGATAACTGTCCCTGAACCTGGTGGTGTGTGTCCTGAGGCTCCTGTACCTCCATCCTGATGGTTGAGGGGTGATAACTATCCCTGAACCTGGTTGTGTGGCTCCTGACGCTCCTGTACCTCCTTCCTGATGGTTGAGGGGTGATACCTGTCCCTGAACCTGGTGGTGTGGTTCCTGAGGCTCCTGTATCTCCTTCCTGATGGTTGAGGGGTGATAACTGTTCCTGAACCTGGTGGTGTGGGTCCTGAGGCTCCTGGACCTCCTTCCTGATGGTTGAGGGATGATAACTGTCCCTGAACCTGGTGGTGTGGGTCCTGAGCCCCCTGTACCTCCTTCCTGATGGTTGAGGTGTAATAACTATCCCTGAACCTGGTGGTGTGGTCCTGAGGCTCCTGTACCTCCTTCCTGATGGTTGAGGGGTGATAACTGTCCCTGAACCTGGTGGTGTGGGTCCTGAGGCTCCTGTACCTGATGGTTGAGGGGTGATAACTGTCCCTGAACCTAGAGGTGTGGGTCCTGAGGCTCCTGTACCACTTTGCTGAAGGTTGAGGGGTGATAACTGTCCCAGTGCCTGGCATTGTGGGTCCTGAGGCTCCTGTACCTCCTTCCCGATGGTTGAGAGGTGATAATGGTTCCTGAACCTGGTGGTGTGGGTCCTGATGCTCCTGTACCTCCTTCCTGATGGTTGAAGGATGATAACCGTCCCTGAACCTGGTGGTGTGGGTCCTGAGGCTCCTGTACCTCCTCCCTGATGGTTGAGGGGAGATAACCGTCCTTGAACCTGGCGGTGTGTGTCCTGAGGCTCCTGTACCTCCTTCCTGATGGTTAAGGGGTGATAACTGTTCCTGAAACTGGTGGTGTGGGTCCTGAGGCTCCTGTACCTCCTTCCTGATGGTTGAGGGGTGGTAACTGTTCCTGAAACTGGTGGTGTGGGTCCTGAGGCTCCTGTACCTGCTTCCTGATGGTTGAGGGGTGATAACTGTCCCTGTGCCTGGCATTGTGCGTCCTGAGGCTCCTGTACCTCCTTCCTGATAGTTGAGGGTGATCACTGTCCCTGAACCTGGTAGTTTGTGTCCTGAGGCTCATGTATCTCCTTCCTGATGGTTGTGGGGTAATAACTGTCTCTGAACCTGGCTGTGTGGGTCCTGAGGCTCCTGTACCTCCTTCCTGATGGTTGACGGGATTTAACTGTCCCTGAACCTGGTGGTGTGGGTCCTGAGGCTGCTTTACCTCCTTCCTGTTGGTTGAGGGGTGATAACTGTCCCTGAACCTGGCGGTGTGGGTCCTGAGGCTCCTGTACCTGATGGTTGAGAGGTGATAACTGTCCCTGAACCTAGAGGTGTGGGTCCCGAGGCTCCTGTACCTCCTTCCTGATGGTTGAGAGGTGATAACTGTCCCTGAACCTGGTGGTGTGGGTCCTGAGGCTCCTGTACCTCCTTCCTGATGGTTGAGGGGTGATCACTGTCCCTGAACCTGGTGGTGTGTGTCCTGAGGCTCCTTTACCTCCTTCCTGATGGTTGAAGGGTGATAACTGTCCCTGAACCTGGTGGTGTTGGTCCTGAGGCTCCTGTACCTCCTTCCTGATGGTTGACGGGATTAACTGTTCCTGAACCTGGTGGTGCAGGTCCAGAGGCTCCTGTACCTCCTTCCTGATGGTTGAGGGGTAATAACTGTCCCTGAACCTGATGGTGTGGGTCCTGAGGCTCCTGTACCTTCTACCTGATGGTTGACGGGATTTAACTGTCCCTGAACCTGGTGGTATGGGCCGTGAGGCTCCTGTATCTCCTTCCTCATGGTTGAGGCGTGATCACTGTCCCTGAACCGGGTGGTGAGGGTCCTGAGGCTCCTGTACCTCCTTCCTGATGGTTGACGGGATTAACTGTTCCTGAACCTGGTGGTGCAGGTCCAGAGGCTCCTGTACCTCCTTCCTGATGGTTGAGGGGTAATAACTGTCCCTGAACCTGATGGTGTGGGTCCTGAGGCTCCTGTACCTTCTACCTGATGGTTGACGGGATTTAACTGTCCCTGAACCTGGTGGTGTGGTTCCTGAGGCTCCTGTACCTCCTTCCTGATGGTTGAGGGGTGATAACTGTCCCTGAACCTGGTGGTGTGGGTGCTGAGGCTCCGGTACCTCTTTCCTGATGGTTGAGGGGTAATAACAGTCCCTGTACCTGGTGGTGTGGGTCCTGAGGCTCCTGTATCTCCTTCCTTATGGTTGAGGGGTAATAACTGCCCCTGAACCTGGTGGTGTGGGTCTTGAGGCTCCTGTACTTCCTTCCTGATGGTTGAGGGGTAATAACTGTCCCTGAACCTGGTGGTGTGGGTCCTGAGGCTCTTGTACTTCCTTCCTGATGGTTGAGGGGTGATAACAGTCCCTGAACCTGGTGGTGTGGGTACTGAGGCTCCTGTACCTCCTTCCGGATGGTTGTGGGGTAATAACTGTCCCTGAACATGGTGGTGTGGGTCCTGAGGCTCCTGTACCTGATGGTTGAGGGATGATAACTGTAGCTGAACCTGGTTGTGTGGCTCCTGACACTCCTGTACCGCCTTCCTGATGGTTGAGGGGTGATAACTGTCCCTGAACCTGGTGGTGTGGGTCCTGAGGCTCCTGTACCTCCTTCCTGATGGTTGAAGGGTGATAACTGTCCCTGAACCTGGTGGTGTGGCTCCTGAGGCTCCTGTACCTCCTTCCTGATGTTTGAGTGGTGATAATGGTTCCTGAACCTGGTGGTGTGGGTCCTGAGGCTCCTGTACCTGATGGTTGAGGGGTGATAACTGTCCATGAACCTGGCGGTGTGGGTCCTGAGGCTCCTGTACCTGATGGTTCAGAGGTGACAACTGTCCCTGAACCTAGAGCTGTGGGTCCTGAGGCTCCTGTATCTCCTTCCTGATGGTTGAGGGGTGATCACTGTCCCTGAACCTGGTGGTGTGGGTCCTGAGGCTCCTGTACCTGATGGTTCAGAGGTGATAACTGTCCCTGAACCTAGAGGTGTGGGTCCTGAGGCTCCTGTATCTCTTTCCTGATGGTTGAGGGGTGATAACTGTCCCTGTGCCTGGCATTGTGGGTCCTGAGGCTCCTGTACCTCCATCCTGATGGTTGTGGGGTAATAACTGTCTCTGAACCTGGTGGTGTGGGTCCTAAGGCTCCTGTATCTCCTTCCTGATGGTTGAGGCGTGATCACTGTCTCTGAACCGGGAGGTGTGGGTCCTGAGGCTCCTGTACCTCCTTCTTGATGGTTGAAGGGATTTAACTGTCCCTGAACCTGGTTGTGTGCCTCCTGACGCTCCTGTACCTCCTTCCTGATGGTTGAGGGGTGATAATGGTTCCTGAACCTGGTGGTGTGGGTCCTGAGGCTCCTGTACCTCCTTCATGTTGGTTCAGGGGTAATAACTTTCCCTGAACCTGGCGGTGTGGGTCCTGAGGCTCCTGTACCTCCTTCCTGATGGTTGTGGGGTAATAACTGTCTCTGAACCTGGTGGTGTGGGTCCTGAGGCTCCTGTATCTCCTTCCTCATGGTTGAGGCGTGATCACTGTCCCTGAACCGGGTGGTGTGAGTCCTGAGGCTCCTGTACCTCCTTCCTGATGGTTGACGGGATTTAACTGTTCCTGAACCTGGTGGTGCAGGTCCAGAGGCTCCTGTACCTTCTTCCTGATGGTTGACGGGATTTAACTGTCCCTGAACCTGGTGGTGTGGGTCCTGAGGCTCCTGTATCTCCTTCCTGATGGTTGAGGGGTGATCACTGTCCCTGAACCTGGTGGTGTGGGTCCTGAGGCTCCTGTACCTGATGGTTGACAGGTGATAACTGTCCCTGAACCTGATGGTGTGGGTCCCTAGGCTCCTGTATCTCCTTCCTGATGGTTGAGGGGTGATCACTGTCCCTGAACCTGGTGGTGTGGGTCCTGAGGCTCCTGTACCTCCTTCCTGATGGTTGAGTGATCACTGTCTCTGAACCGGGTGGTGTGGGTCCTGAGGCTCCTGTACCTCCTTCTTGATGGTTGACGGGATTTTACTGTCCCTGAACCTTGTTGTGTGCCTCCTGACGCTCCTGTACCTCCTTCCTGATGGTTGAGGGGTGATAATGGTTCCTGAACCTGGTGGTGTGGGTCCTGAGGCTCCTGTACCTCCTTCATGTTGGTTCAGGGGTAATAACTGTCCCTGAACCTGGCGGTGTGGGTCCTGAGGCTCCTGTACCTCCTTCCTGATGGTTGTGGGGTAATAACTGTCTCTGAACCTGGTGGTGTGGGTCCTGAGGCTCCTGTATCTCCTTCCTCATGGTTGAGGCGTGATCACTGTCCCTGAACCGGGTGGTGTGAGTCCTGAGGCTCCTGTACCTCCTTCCTGATGGTTGACGCGATTTAACTGTTCCTGAACCTGGTGGTGCAGGTCCAGAGGCTCCTGTACCTTCTTCCTGATGGTTGACTTGATTTAACTGTCCCTGAACCTGGTGGTGTGGGTCCTGAGGCTCCTGTATCTCCTTCCTGATGGTTGAGGGGTGATCACTGTCCCTGAACCTGGTGGTGTGGGTCCTGAGGCTCCTGTACCTGATGGTTGACAGGTGATAACTGTCCCTGAACCTGATGGTGTGGGTCCCTAGGCTCCTGTACCTCCTTCCTGATGGTTGAGTGGTGATAATGGTTCCTGAACCTGGTGGTGTGGGTCCTGAGGCTCCTGTACCTGATGGTTGAGGGGTGATAACTGTCCATGAACCTGGCGGTGTGGGTCCTGAGGCTCCTGTACCTGATGGTTCAGAGGAGATAACTGTCCCTGAACCTGGTGGTGTGGGTCCTGAGGCTCCTGTAACTCCTTCCTGATGGTTGAGGGGTGAGACCTTTCCCTGAAACAGGCGGTGTGGGTACTGAGGCTCCTGTTCCTGATGGTTCAGAGGTGATAACTGTCCCTGAACCTAGAGGTGTGGGTCCTGAAGCTCCTGTAACTCCTTCCTGATGGTTGAGGGGTGATCACTGTCCGTGAACCTGGTGGTGTGGGTCCTGAGGCTCCTGTACCTGATGCTTCATAGGTGATAACTGTCCCTGAACCTAGAGGTGTGGGTCCTGAGGCTCCTGTATCTCTTTCCTGATGGTTGAGGGGTGCTAACTGTCCCTGTGCCTGGCATTGTGGGTCCTGAGGCTCCTGTACCTCCTTCCTGATGGTTGTGGGGTAATACCTGTCTCTGAACCTGGTGGTGTGGGTCCTAAGGCTCCTGTATCTCCTTCCTGATGGTAGAGGCGTGATCACTGTCCCTGAACCGGGTGGTGTGGGTCCTGAGGCTCCTGTACCTCCTTCTTGATGGTTGACGGGATTTAACTGTCCCTGAACCTGGTTGTGTGCCTCCTGACGCTCCTGTACCTCCTTCCTGATGGTTGAGGGGTGATAATGGTTCCTGAACCAGGTGGTGTGGGTCCTGAGGCTCCTGTACCTCCTTCATGTTGGTTCAGGGGTAATAACTGTCCCTGAACCTGGCGGTGTGGGTCCTGAGGCTCCTGTACCTCCTTCCTGATGGTTGTGGGGTAATAACAGTCTCTGAACCTGGTGGTGTGGGTCCTGAGGCTCCTGTATCTCCTTCCTCATGGTTGAGGCGTGATCACTGTCCCTGAACCGGGTGGTGTGGGTCCTGAGGCTCCTGTACCTCCTTCTTGATGGTTGACGGGATTTAACTGTCCCTGAACCTGGTTGTGTGCCTCCTGACGCTCCTGTACCTCCTTCCTGATGGTTGAGGGGTGATAATGGTTCCTGAACCTGGTGGTGTGGGTCCTGAGGCTCCTGTACCTCCTTCATGTTGGTTCAGGGGTAATAACTGTCCCTGAACCTGGCGGTGTGGGTCCTGAGGCTCCTGTATCTCCTTCCTCATGGTTGAGGCGTGATCACTGTCCCTGAACCGGGTGGTGTGAGTCCTGAGGCTCCTGTACCTCCTTCCTGATGGTTGACGGGATTTAACTGTTCCTGAACCTGGTGGTGCAGGTCCAGAGGCTCCTGTACCTTTTTTCCTGATGGTTGACGGGATTTAACTGTCCCTGAACCTGGTGGTGTGGGTCCTGAGGCTCCTATATCTCCTTCCTGATGGTTGAGGGGTGATCACTGTCCCTGAACCTGGTGGTGTGGGTCCTGAGGCTCCTGTACCTGATGGTTGACAGGTGATAACTGTCCCTGAACCTGATGGTGTGGGTCCCTAAGCTCCTGTATCTCCTTCCTGATGGTTGAGGGGTGATCACTGTCCCTGAACCTGGTGGTGTGGGTCCTGAGGCTCCTGTACCTCCTTCCTGATGGTTGAAGGGTGATAACTGTCCCTGAACCTGGTGGTGTGGCTCCTGAGGCTCCTGTACCTCCTTCCTGATGGTTGAGTGGTGATAATGGTTCCTGAACCTGGTGGTGTGGGTCCTGAGGCTCCTGTACCTGATGGTTGAGGGGTGATAACTGTCCATGAACCTGGCGGTGTGGGTCCTGAGGCTCCTGTACCTGATGGTTCAGAGGTGATAACTGTCCCTGAACCTAGAGGGGTGGGTCCTGAGGCTCCTGTATCTCCTTCCTGATGGTTGAGGGGTGATCACTGTCCCTGAAACTGGTGGTGTGGGTCCTGAGGCTCCTGTACCTGATGGTTCAGAGGTGATAACTGTCCCTGAACCTAGAGGTGTGGGACCTGAGGCTCCTGTATCTCTTTCCTGATGGTTGAGGGGTGATAACTGTCCCTGTGCCTGGCATCGTGGGTCCTGAGGCTCCTGTACCTCCTTCCTGATGGTTGTGGGGTAATAACTGTCTCTGAACCTGGTGGTGTGGGTCCTAGGGCTCCTGTATCTCCTTCCTGATGGTTGACGGGATTTAACTGTCCCTGAACCTGGTTGTGTGCCTCCTGACTCTCCTGTACCTCCTTCCTGATGGTTGAGGGGTGATAATGGTTCCTGAACCTGGTGGTGTGGGTCCTGAGGCTCCTGTACCTCCTTCATGTTGGTTCAGGGGTAATAACTGTCCCTGAACCTGGCGGTGTGGGTCCTGAGGCTCCTGTACCTCCTTCCTGATGGTTGTGGGGTAATAACAGTCTCTGAACCTGGTGGTGTGGGTCCTGAGGCTCCTGTATCTCCTTCCTCATGGTTGAGGCGTGATCACTGTCCCTGAACCGGGTGGTGTGGGTCCTGAGGCTCCTGTACCTCCTTCCTGATGGTTGACGGGATTTAACTGTTCCTGAACCTGGTGGTGCAGGTCCAGAGGCTCCTGTACCCTCTTCCTGATGGTTGACGGGATTTAACTGTCCCTGAACCTGGTGGTGTGGGTCCTGAGGCTCCTGTATCTCCTTCCTGATGGTTGAGGGGTGATCACTGTCCCTGAACCTGGTGGTGTGGGTCCTGAGGCTCCTGTACCTGATGGTTGACAGGTGATAACTGTCCCTGAACCTGATGGTGTGGGTCCCTAGGCTCCTGTATCTCCTTCCTGATGGTTGAGGGGTGATCACTGTCCCTGAACCTGGTGGTGTGGGTCCTGAGGCTCCTGTACCTCCTTCCTGATGGTTGAAGGGTGATAACTGTCCCTGAACCTGGTGGTGTGGCTCCTTTAGGCTCCTGTATCTCCTTCCTGATGGTTGAGTGGTGATAATGGTTCCTGAACCTGGTGGTGTGGGTCCTGAGGCTCCTGTACCTGATGGTTGAGGGGTGATAACTGTCCATGAACCTGGCGGTGTGGGTCCTGAGGCTCCTGTACCTGATGGTTCAGAGGTGATAACTGTCCCTGAACCTAGAGGTGTGGGACCTGAGGCTCCTGTATCTCTTTCCTGATGGTTGAGGGGTGATAACTGTCCCTGAACCTGGTGGTGTGTGTCCTGAGGCTCCTGTACCTCCTTCCTGATGGTTGTGGGGTAATAACTGTCTCTGAACCTGGTGGTGTGGGTCCTGAGGCTCCTGTACCTCCTTCGTGATGGTTGACGGGATGTAACTGTCCCTGAACCTGGTTGTGTGCCTCCTGACGCTCCTGTACCTCCTTCCTGATGGTTGAGGGGTGATAATGGTTCCTGAACCTGGTGGTGTGGGTCCTGAGGCTCCTGTACCTCCTTCATGTTGGTTCAGGGGTAATAACTGTCCCTGAACCTGGCGGTGTGGGTCCTGAGGCTCCTGTACCTCCTTCCTGATGGTTGTGGGGTAATAACTGTCTCTGAACCTGGTGGTGTGGGTCCTGAGGCTCCTGTATCTCCTTCCTCATGGTTGAGGCGTGATCACTGTCCCTGAACCGGGTGGTGTGGGTCCTGAGGCTCCTGTACCTCCTTCCTGATGGTTGACGGGATTTAACTGTTCCTGAACCTGGTGGTGCAGGTCCAGAGGCTCCTGTACCTTCTTCCTGATGGTTGACGGGATTTAACTGTCCCTGAACCTGGTGGTGTGGGTCCTGAGGCTCCTGTATCTCCTTCCTGATGGTTGAGGGGTGATCACTGTCCCTGAACCTGGTGGTGTGGGTCCTGAGGCTCCTGTACCTGATGGTTGACAGGTGATAACTGTCCCTGAACCTGATGGTGTGGGTCCCTAGGCTCCTGTATCTCCTTCCTGATGGTTGAGGGGTGATCACTGTCCCTGAACCTGGTTGTGTGGCTCCTGACGCTCCTGTACCTCCTTCCTGATGGTTGAGGGGTGCTAACTGTCCCTGAACCTGGTGGTGTGGTTCCTGAGGCTCCTGCATCTCCTTCCTGATGGTTGAGGGGTGCTCACTGTCCCTGAACCTGGTGGTGTGGGTCCTGAGGCTCCTGTACGTACTTCCTGATGGTTGACGGGATTTAACTGTTCCTGAACCTGGTGGTGCGGGTCCAGAGGCTCCTGTACCTCCTTCCTGATGGTTGAGAGGTAATAAATGTCCCTGAACCTGGTGGTTTGGGTCCAGAGGCTCCTGTACCTCCTTCCTGATGTTTGAGAGGTGATAACTGTCCCTGAACCTGGTGGTATGGGTCCTTAGGCTCCTGTATCTCCTTCCTGATGGTTGAGGGGTGATAACTGTCCTTGAACCTGGCGGTGTGGGTCCTAAGCATCCCGTACCTCCTTCCTGATGGTTGAGGGGTGATAACTGTCCCTGAACCTGGTGGTGTGGGTCCTGAGGCTCCTGTACCTCCTTCCTGATGGTTGAAGGGTGATAACTGTCCCTGAACCTGGTGGTGTGGCTCCTGAGGCTCCTGTACCTCCTTCCTGATGGTTGAGTGGTGATAATGGTTCCTGAACCTGGTGGTGTGTGTCCTGAGGCTCCTGTACCTGATGGTTGAGGGGTGATAACTGTCCATGAACCTGGCGTTGTGGGTCCTGAGGCTCCTGTACCTGATGGTTGAGAGGTGATAACTGTCCCTGAACCTGGTGGTGTGGGTCCTGAGGCTCCTGTAACTCCTTCCTGATGGTTGAGGGGTGAGACCATTCCCTGAAACAGGCGGTGTTGGTACTGAGGCTCCTGTTCCTGATGGTTCAGAGGTGATAACTGTCCCTGAACCTAGAGGTGTGGGTCCTGAGGCTCCTGTAACTCCTTCCTGATGGTTGAGGGGTGATCACTGTCCGTGAACCTGGTGGTGTGGGTCCTGAGGCTCCTGTACCTGATGCTTCATAGGTGATAACTGTCCCTGAACCTAGAGGTGTGGGTCCTGAGGCTCCTGTATCTCTTTCCTGATGGTTGAGGGGTGATAACTGTCCCTGTGCCTGGCATTGTGGGTCCTGAGGCTCCTGTACCTCCTTCCTGATGGTTGTGGGGTAATACCTGTCTCTGAACCTGGTGGTGTGGGTCCTAAGGCTCCTGTATCTCCTTCCTGATGGTTGAGGCGTGATCACTGTCCCTGAACCGGGTGGTGTGGGTCCTGAGGCTCCTGTACCTCCTTCTTGATGGTTGACGGGATTTAACTGTCCCTGAACCTGGTTGTGTGCCTCCTGACGCTCCTGTACCTCCTTCCTGATGGTTGAGGGGTGATAATGGTTCCTGAACCAGGTGGTGTGGGTCCTGAGGCTCCTGTACCTCCTTCATGTTGGTTCAGGGGTAATAACTGTCCCTGAACCTGGCGGTGTGGGTCCTGAGGCTCCTGTACCTCCTTCCTGATGGTTGTGGGGTAATAACAGTCTCTGAACCTGGTGGTGTGGGTCCTGAGGCTCCTGTATCTCCTTCCTCATGGTTGAGGCGTGATCACTGTCCCTGAACCGGGTGGTGTGGGTCCTGAGGCTCCTGTACCTCCTTCCTGATGGTTGACGGGATTTAACTGTTCCTGAACCTGGTGGTGCAGGTCCAGAGGCTCCTGTACCCTCTTCCTGATGGTTGACGGGATTTAACTGTCCCTGAACCTGGTGGTGTGGGTCCTGAGGCTCCTGTATCTCCTTCCTGATGGTTGAGGGGTGATCACTGTCCCTGAACCTGGTGGTGTGGGTCCTGAGGCTCCTGTACCTGATGGTTGACAGGTGATAACTGTCCCTGAACCTGGTGGTGTGGCTCCTGAGGCTCCTGTACCTCCTTCCTGATGTTTGAGTGGTGATAATGGTTCCTGAACCTGGTGGTGTGGGTCCTGAGGCTCCTGTACCTGATGGTTGAGGGGTGATAACTGTCCATGAACCTGGCGGTGTGGGTCCTGAGGCTCCTGTACCTGATGGTTCAGAAGTGATAACTGTCCCTGAACCTAGAGGTGTGGGTCCTGAGGCTCCTGTATCTCCTTCCTGATGGTTGAGGGGTGATCACTGTCCCTGAAACTGGTGGTGTGGGGCCTGAGGCTCCTGTACCTGATGGTTCAGAGGTGATAACTGTCCCTGAACCTAGAGGTGTGGGACCTGAGGCTCCTGTATCTCTTTCCTGATGGTTGAGGGGTGATAACTGTCCCTGAACCTGGTGGTGTGGGTCCTGAGGCTCCTGTACCTCCTTCCTGATGGTTGAGGGGTGATAACTGTCCCTGAACCGGGTGGTGTGGGTCCTGAGGCTCCTGTACCTCCTTCGTTATGGTTGACGGGATGTAACTGTCCCTGAACCTGGTTGTGTGCCTCCTGACGCTCCTGTACCTCCTTCCTGATGGTTGAGGGGTGATAATGGTTCCTGAACCTGGTGGTGTGGGTCCTGAGGCTCCTGTACCTCCTTCATGTTGGTTCAGGGGTAATAACTGTCCCTGAACCTGGCGGTGTGGGTCCTGAGGCTCCTGTACCTCCTTCCTGATGGTTGTGGGGTAATAACTGTCTCTGAACCTGGTGGTGTGGGTCCTGAGGCTCCTGTATCTCCTTCCTCATGGTTGAGGCGTGATCACTGTCCCTGAACCGGGTGGTGTGGGTCCTGAGGCTCCTGTACCTCCTTCCTGATGGTTGACGGGATTTAACTGTTCCTGAACCTGGTGGTGCAGGTCCAGAGGCTCCTGTACCTTCTTCCTGATGGTTGTCGGGATTTAACTGTCCCTGAACCTGGTGGTGTGGGTCCTGAGGCTCCTGTATCTCCTTCCTGATGGTTGAGGGGTGATCACTGTCCCTGAACCTGGTGGTGTGGGTCCTGAGGCTCCTGTACCTGATGGTTGACAGGTGATAACTGTCCCTGAACCTGATGGTGTGGGTCCCTAGGCTCCTGTATCTCCTTCCTGATGGTTGAGGGGTGATCACTGTCCCTGAACCTGGTTGTGTGGCTCCTGACGCTCCTGTACCTCCTTCCTGATGGTTGAGGGGTGCTAACTGTCCCTGAACCTGGTGGTGTGGTTCCTGAGGCTCCTGTATCTCCTTCCTGATGGTTGAGGGGTGATCACTGTCCCTGAACCTGGTGGTGTGGGTCCTGAGGCTCCTGTACGTACTTCCTGATGGTTGACGGGATTTAACTGTTCCTGAACCTGGTGGTGCGGGTCCAGAGGCTCCTGTACCTCCTTCCTGATGGTTGAGAGGTAATAAATGTCCCTGAACCTGGTGGTTTGGGTCCAGAGGCTCCTGTACCTCCTTCCTGATGTTTGAGAGGTGATAACTGTCCCTGAACCTGGTGGTGTGGGTCCTTAGGCTCCTGTATCTCCTTCCTGATGGTTGAGGGGTGATAACTGTCCCTGAACCTGGTGGTGTGGGTCCTTAGGCTCCTGTATCTCCTTCCTGATGGTTGAGGGGTGATAACTGTCCTTGAACCTGGCGGTGTGGGTCCTAAGCATCCTGTACCTACTTCCTGATGGTTGAGGGATGATAACTGTCCCTGAACCTGGTGGTGTGGGTCCTGAGGCTCCTGTACCTCCTTCCTGATGGTTGAAGGGTGATAACTGTCCCTGAACCTGGTGGTGTGGCTCCTGAGGCTCCTGTACCTCCTTCCTGATGGTTGAGTGGTGATAATGGTTCCTGAACCTGGTGGTGTGTGTCCTGAGGCTCCTGTACCTGATGGTTGAGGGGTGATAACTGTCCATGAACCTGGCGTTGTGGGTCCTGAGGCTCCTGTACCTGATGGTTGAGAGGTGATAACTGTCCCTGAACCTGGTGGTGTGGGTCCTGAGGCTCCTGTAACTCCTTCCTGATGGTTGAGGGGTGAGACCTTTCCCTGAAACAGGCGGTGTTGGTACTGAGGCTCCTGTTCCTGATGGTTCAGAGGTGATAACTGTCCCTGAACCTAGAGGTGTGGGTCCTGAGGCTCCTGTAACTCCTTCCTGATGGTTGAGGGGTGATCACTGTCCGTGAACCTGGTGGTGTGGGTCCTGAGGCTCCTGTACCTGATGCTTCATAGGTGATAACTGTCCCTGAACCTAGAGGTGTGGGTCCTGAGGCTCCTGTATCTCTTTCCTGATGGTTGAGGGGTGATAACTGTCCCTGTGCCTGGCATTGTGGGTCCTGAGGCTCCTGTACCTCCTTCCTGATGGTTGTGGGGTAATACCTGTCTCTGAACCTGGTGGTGTGGGTCCTAATGCTCCTGTATCTCCTTCCTGATGGTTGAGGCGTGATCACTGTCCCTGAACCGGGTGGTGTGGGTCCTGAGGCTCCTGTACCTCCTTCTTGATGGTTGACGGGATTTAACTGTCCCTGAACCTGGTTGTGTGCCTCCTGACGCTCCTGTACCTCCTTCCTGATGGTTGAGGGGTGATAATGGATCCTGAACCAGGTGGTGTGGGTCCTGAGGCTCCTGTACCTCCTTCATGTTGGTTCAGGGGTAATAACTGTCCCTGAACCTGGCGGTGTGGGTCCTGAGGCTCCTGTACCTCCTTCCTGATGGTTGTGGGGTAATAACAGTCTCTGAACCTGGTGGTGTGGGTCCTGAGGCTCCTGTATCTCCTTCCTCATGGTTGAGGCATGATCACTGTCCCTGAACCGGGTGGTGTGGGTCCTGAGGCTCCTGTACCTCCTTCCTAATGGTTGACGGGATTTAACTGTTCCTGAACCTGGTGGTGCAGGTCCAGAGGCTCCTGTACCCTCTTCCTGATGTTTGACGGGATTTAACTGTCCCTGAACCTGGTGGTGTGGGTCCTGAGGCTCCTGTATCTCCTTCCTGATGGTTGAGGGGTGATCACTGTCCCTGAACCTGGTGGTGTGGGTCCTGAGGCACCTGTACCTGATGGTTGACAGGTGATAACTGTCCCTGAACCTGATGGTGTGGGTCCCTAGGCTCCTGTATCTCCTTCCTGATGGTTGAGGGGTGATCACTGTCCCTGAACCTGGTGGTGTGGGTCCTGAGGCTCCTGTACCTCCTTCCTGATGGTTGAAGGGTGATAACTGTCCCTGAACCTGGTGGTGTGGCTACTGTAGGCTCCTGTACCTCCTTCATGATGGTTGAGTGGTGATAATGGTTCCTGAACCTGGTGGTGTGGGTCCTGAGGCTCCTGTACCTGATGGTTGAGGGGTGATAACTGTCCATGAACCTGGCGGTGTGGGTCCTGAGGCTCCTGTACCTGATGGTTCAGAAGTGATAACTGTCCCTGAACCTAGAGGTGTGGGTCCTGAGGCTCCTGTATCTCCTTCCTGATGGTTGAGGGGTGATCACTGTCCCTGAAGCTGGTGGTGTGGGGCCTGAGGCTCCTGTACCTGATGGTTCAGAGGTGATAACTGTCCCTGAACCTAGAGGTGTGGGACCTGAGGCTCCTGTATCTCTTTCCTGATGGTTGAGGGGTGATAACTGTCCCTGTGCGTGGCATTGTGGGTTCTGAGGCTCCTGTACCTCCTTCCTGATGGTTGTGGGGTAATAACTGTCTCTGAACCTGGTGGTGCGGGCCCAGAGGCTCCTGTATCTCCTTCCTGATGGTTGAGGCGTGATCACTGTCCCTGAACCTGGTTGTGTGGCTCCTGACGCTCCTGTACCTCCTTCCTGATGGTTGAGGGGTGCTAACTGTCCCTGAACCTGGTGGTGTGGTTCCTGAGGCTCCTGTATCTCCTTCCTGATGGTTGAGGGGTGATCACTGTCCCTGAACCTGGTGGTGTGGGTCCTGAGGCTCCTGTACGTACTTCCTGATGTTTGACGGGATTTAACTGTTCCTGAACCTGGTGGTGCGGGTCCAGAGGCTCCTGTACCTCCTTCCTGATGGTTGAGAGGTAATAAATGTCCCTGAACCTGGTGGTTTGGGTCCAGAGGCTCCTGTACCTCCTTCCTGATGTTTGAGAGGTGATAACTGTCCCTGAACCTGGTGGTTTGGGTCCTGAGGCTCCTGTATCTCCTTCCTCATGGTTGAGGCGTGATCACTGTCCCTGAACCGGGTGGTTTGGGTCCTGAGGCTCCTGTACCTCCTTCCTGATGGTTGACGGGATTTAACTGTTCCTGAACCTGGTGGTGCAGGTCCTGAGGCTCCTGTATCTCCTTCCTGATGGTTGAGGGGTGATCACTGTCCCTGAACCTGGTGGTGTGGGTCCTGAGGCTCCTGTACCTGATGGTTGACAGGTGATAACTGTCCCTGAACCTGATGGTGTGGGTCCCTAGGCTCCTGTATCTCCTTCCTGATGGTTGAGGGGTGATCACTGTCCCTGAACCTGGTGGTGTGGGTCCTGAGGCTCCTGTACCTCCTTCCTGATGGTTGAAGGGTGATAACTGTCCCTGAACCTGGTGGTGTGGCTCCTGTAGGCTCCTGTACCTCCTTCCTGATGGTTGAGTGGTGATAATGGTTCCTGAACCTGGTGGTGTGGGTCCTGAGGCTCCTGTACCTGATGGTTGAGGGGTGATAACTGTCCATGAACCTGGCGGTGTGGGTCCTGAGGCTCCTGTACCTGATGGTTCAGAGGTGATAACTGTCCCTGAACCTAGAGGTGTGGGTCCTGAGGCTCCTGTATCTCCTTCCTGATGGTTGAGGGGTGATAACTGTCCCTGAAGCTGGTGGTGTGGGTCCTGAGGCTCCTGTACCTGATGGTTCAGAGGTGATAACTGTCCCTGAACCTAGAGGTGTGGGACCTGAGGCTCCTGTATCTCTTTCCTGACAGTTGAGGGGTGATAACTGTCCCTGTGCCTGGCATTGTGGGTCCTGAGGCTCCTGTACCTCCTTCCTGATGGTTGTGGGGTAATAACTGTCTCTGAACCTGGTGGTGTGGGTCCTAAGGCTCCTGTATCTCCTTCCTGATGGTTGAGGGGTGATAACTGTCCCTGAACCGGGTGGTGTGGGTCCTGAGGCTCCTGTACCTCCTTCGTGATGGTTGACGGGATGTAACTGTCCCTGAACCTGGTTGTGTGCCTCCTGACGCTCCTGTACCTCCTTCCTGATGGTTGAGGGGTGATAATGGTTCCTGAACCTGGTGGTGTGGGTCCTGAGGCTCCTGTACCTCCTTCATGTTGGTTCAGGGGTAACAACTGTCTCTGAACCTGGTGCTGTGGGTCCTGAGGCTCCTGTATCTCCTTCCTCATGGTTGAGGCGTGATCACTGTCCCTGAACCGGGTGGTGTGGGTCCTGAGGCTCCTGTACCTCCTTCCTGATGGTTGACGGGATTTAACTGTTCCTGAACCTGGTGGTGCAGGTCCAGAGGCTCCTGTACCTTCTTCCTGATGGTTGACGGGATTTAACTGTCCCTGAACCTGGTGGTGTGGGTCCTGAGGCTCCTGTATCTCCTTCCTGATGGTTGAGGGGTGATCACTGTCCCTGAACCTGGTGGTGTGGGTCCTGAGGCTCCTGTACCTTATGGTTGACAGGTGATAACTGTCCCTGAACCTGATGGTGTGGGTCCCTAGGCTCCTGTATCTCCTTCCTGATGGTTGAGGGGTGATCACTGTCCCTGAACCTGTTTGTGTGGCTCCTGACGCTCCTGTACTTCCTTCCTGATGGTTGAGGGGTGCTAACTGTCCCTGAACCTGGTGGTGTGGTTCCTGAGGCTCCTGTATCTCCTTCCTGATGGTTGAGGGGTGCTCACTGTCCCTGAACCTGGTGGTGTGGGTCCTGAGGCTCCTGTACGTACTTCCTGATGGTTGACGGGATTTAACTGTTCCTGAACCTGGTGGTGCGGGTCCAGAGGCTCCTGTACCTCCTTCCTGATGGTTGAGAGGTAATAAATGTCCCTGAACCTGGTGGTTTGGGTCCAGAGGCTCCTGTACCTCCTTCCTGATGGTTGACGGGATTTAACTGTCCCTGAACCTGGTGGTGTGGGCCGTGAGGCTCCTGTATCTCCTTCCCGATGGTTGAGTGGTGATAACTGTCCCTGAACCTGCTGGTGTGGGTCCCGAGGCTCCTGTACCTCCTTCCTGATGGTTGAGAGGTGATAACTGTCCCTGAACCTGGTGGTGTGGGTCCTGAGGCTCCTGTATCTCCTTCCTCATGGTTGAGGCGTGATAACTGTCCCTGAACCTGGTGGTATGGGTCCTTAGACTCCTGTATCTCCTTCCTGATGGTTGAGGGGTGATAACTGTCCCTGAACCTGGTGGTGTGGGTCCTAAGCATCCTGTACCTGCTTCCTGAAGGTTGAGGGATGATAACTGTCCCTGAACCTGGTGGTGTGGGTCCTGAGGCTCCTGTACCTCCTTCCTGATGGTTGAAGGGTGATAACTGTCCCTGAACCTGGTGGTGTGGCTCCTGAGGCTCCTGTACCTCCTTCCTGATGGTTGAGTGGTGATAATGGTTCCTGAACCTGGTGGTGTGGGTCCTGAGGCTCCTGTACCTGATGGTTGAGGGGTGATAACTGTCCCTGAAACAGGCGGTGTGCGTACTGAGGCTCCTGTACCTGATGGTTCAGAGGTGATAACTGTCCCTGAACCTGGCGGTGTGGGTCCTGAGGCTCCTGTATCTCCTTCCTGATGGTTGAGGGGTGATAACTGTCCCTGAACCTGGTGGTGTGGCTCCTCATGCTCCTGTACCTCCTTCCTGATGGTTGAGGGGTGATAACTGTCCCTGAACCTGGTGGTGTGGTTCCTGAGGCTCCTGTATCTCCTTCCTGATGGTTGAGGGGTGATCACTGTCCCTGAACCTAGAGGTGTGGGTCCCGAGGCTCCTGTACCTCCTTCTTGATGGTTGAGGGGTGATCACTGTCCCTGAACCTGGTGGTATGGGTCCTTCGGCTCCTGTATCTCCTTCCTGATGGTTGAGGGGTGATAACTGTCCCTGAACCTGGTGGTGTGGGTCCTGAGGCTCCTGTACCTCCTTCCTGATGGTTGAAGGGTGATACCTGTCCCTGAACCTGGTGGTGTGGCTCCTGAGGCTCCTGTACCTCCTTCCTGATGGTTGAGTGGTGATAATGGTTCCTGAACCTGGTGGTGTGGGTCCTGAGGCTCCTGTACCTGATGGTTGAGGGGTGATAACTGTCCCTGAACCTGGCGGTGTGGGTCCTGAGGCTCCTTCATGTTGGTTGAGGGGTAATAACTGTCCCTGAACCTGGCGGTGTGGGTCCTGAGGCTCCTGTACCTCCTTCCTGATGGTTGTGGGGTAATAACTGTCTCTGAACCTGGCGGTGTGGGTCCTGAGGCTCCTGTACCTGATGGTTGAGAGCTGATAACTGTCCCTGAACCTAGAGGTGTGGGTCCTGAGGCTCCTGTACCTCTTTCCCGATGGTTGAGGGGTGATAACTGTCCCTGAAACTGGCGGTGTGGGTCCTGAGGCTACTCTACCTCCTTCCTGATGGTTGAGGGGTGATAACTGTTCCTGAACCTGGTGGTGTGGGTCCTGAGGCTCCTGTACCTCCTTCCTGATGGTTGAGGGCTGATAACTGTCCCTGTGCCTGGCATGTGCGTCCTGAGGCTCCTGTACCTACTTCCTGATGGTTGAGGGGCGTTAACTGTCCCGTAACCTGGTGGTGTGGGTCCTGAGGCTCCTGTACCTCCTTCCTGATGGTTGAGAGGTGATAATGGTTCCTGAACCTGGTGGTGTGGGTCCTGAGGCTCCTGTACATCCTTCCTGATGGTTGAGGGGTGATCACTATCCCTAAACCTGGTGGTGTGTGTCCTGAGGCTCATGTATCTCCTTCCTGATGGTTGTCGGGTAATAACTGTCTCTGAACCTGGCTGTGTGGGTCCTGAGGCTCCTGTACCTCCTTCCTGATGGTTGACGGGATTTAACTGTCCCTGAACCTGGTGGTGTGGGTCCTGAGGCTCCATTACCTCCTACCTGTTGGTTGAGGGGTGATAACTGTCCCTGAACCTGGTGGTGTGGGTCCCTAGGCTCCTGTACCTCCTTCCTGATGGTTGAGAGGTGATAACTGTCCCTGAACCTGGTGGTGTGGGTCCCGAGGCTCCTGTACCTCCTTCCTGATGGTTGAGAGGTGATAACTGTCCCTGAACCTGGTGGTGTGGGTCCTGAGGCTCCTGTACCTCCTTCCTGATGGTTGAGGTGTGATCACTGTCCCTGAACCTTGTGGTGTGAGTCCTGAGGCTCCTGTACCTCCATCCTGATGGTTGAGGGGTGATCACTGTCCCTGAACCTAGAGGTGTGGGTCCTGAGGCTCCTGTAACTCCTTCCTGATGGATTAGGGGTGATAACTGTTCCTGATCCTGGTGGTGTGGGTCCTGTGGCTCCTGTAACTCCTCCCTGATGGTTGAGGGGAGATAACTGTCCCTGAACCTGCTGGTGTGGGTCCTGAGGCTCCTGTACCTCCTTCCTGATGGTTGTGGGGTAATAACTGTCCCTGAACCTGGCGGTGTGGGTCCTGAGGCTCCTGTACCTGAAGGTTGAGAGGTGATAACTGTCCCTGAACCTGGTGGTGTGGGTCCCGAGGCTCCTGTAACTCCTTCCTGATGGTTGAGGGGTGATCACTGTCCCTGAACCTGGTGGTGTTGGTCCTGAGGCTCCTGTATCTCCTTCCTGATGGTTGAGGGGTGATAACTGTCCCTGAACCTGGTGGTGTTGGTCCTGAGGCTCCTGTATCTCCTTCCTGATGGTTTTGGGGTACTAACTGTCCCTGAACCTGGTGTTGTGGGTCCTGAGGCTCCTGTACCTCCTTCATGATGGTTGAGGGGTGATCACTGTCCCTGAACCTGGTGGTGTTGGTCCTGAGGCTCCTGTATCTCCTTCCTGATGGTTGAGGGGTGATAACTGTCCCTGAACCTGGTGGTGTGGGTCCTGAGGCTCCTGTATCTCCTTCCTGATGGTTGAGGGGTGATAACTGACCCTGAACCTGGTGGTGTGGGTCCTGAGGCTCCTGTACCTCCTTCCTGATGGTTGAGGGGTGATCACTGTCCCTGAACCTGGTGGTGTGGGTCCTGAGGCTCCTGTACCTCCTTCCTGATGGTTGAGGGGTGATAACTGTCCCTGACCCTGGTGGTGTGGTTCCTGAGGCTCCTGTATCTCCTTCCTGATGGTTGAGGGGTGATCACTGTCCCTGAACCTAGAGGTGTGGGTCCCGAGGCTCCTGTAGCTCCTTCCTGATGGTTGAGGGGTGATCACTGTCCCTGAACCTGGTGGTATGGGTCCTTAGGCTCCTGTATCTCCTTCCTGATGGTTGAGGGGTGATACCTGTCCCTGAACCTGGTGGTGTTGGGTCCTGAGGCTCCTGTACCTCCTTCCTGATGGTTGAAGGGTGATAACTGTCCCTGAACCTGGTGGTGTGGCTCCTGAGGCTCCTGTACCTCCTTCCTGATGGTTGAGTGGTGATAATGGTTCCTGAACCTGGTGGTGTGGGTCCTGAGGCTCCTGTACCTCCTTCCTGATGGTTGTGGGATAATAACTATCTCCGAACCTGGTGGTGTGGTTCCTGAGGCTCCTGTACCTGATGGTTGAGGGGTGATAACTGTCCCTGAACCTGGCGGTGTGGGTCCTGAGGCTCCTTCATGTTGGTTCAGGGGTAATAACTGTCCCTGAACCTGGCGGTGTGGGTCCTGAGGCTCCTGTACCTCCTTCCTGATGGTTGTGGGGTAATAACTGTCTCTGAACCTGGTGGTGTGGGTCCTGAGGCTCCTGTATCTCCTTCCTCATGGTTGAGGTGTGATCACTGTCCCTGAACCGGGTGGTGTGGGTCCTGAGGCTCCTGTACCTCCTTCCTGATGGTTGAGGGGTGATAACTGTCCCTGAACCGGGTGGTGTGGGTCCTGAGGCTCCTGTACCTCCTTCGTGATGGTTGACGGGATGTAACTGTCCCTGAACCTGGTTGTGTGCCTCCTGACGCTCCTGTACCTCCTTCCTGATGGTTGAGGGGTGATAATGGTTCCTGAACCTGGTGGTGTGGGTCCTGAGGCTCCTGTACCTCCTTCATGTTGGTTCAGGGGTAACAACTGTCTCTGAACCTGGTGCTGTGGGTCCTGAGGCTCCTGTATCTCCTTCCTCATGGTTGAGGCGTGATCACTGTCCCTGAACCGGGTGGTGTGGGTCCTGAGGCTCCTGTACCTCCTTCCTGATGGTTGACGGGATTTAACTGTTCCTGAACCTGGTGGTGCAGGTCCAGAGGCTCCTGTACCTTCTTCCTGATGGTTGACGGGATTTAACTGTCCCTGAACCTGGTGGTGTGGGTCCTGAGGCTCCTGTATCTCCTTCCTGATGGTTGAGGGGTGATCACTGTCCCTGAACCTGGTGGTGTGGGTCCTGAGGCTCCTGTACCTTATGGTTGACAGGTGATAACTGTCCCTGAACCTGATGGTGTGGGTCCCTAGGCTCCTGTATCTCCTTCCTGATGGTTGAGGGGTGATCACTGTCCCTGAACCTGTTTGTGTGGCTCCTGACGCTCCTGTACTTCCTTCCTGATGGTTGAGGGGTGCTAACTGTCCCTGAACCTGGTGGTGTGGTTCCTGAGGCTCCTGTATCTCCTTCCTGATGGTTGAGGGGTGCTCACTGTCCCTGAACCTGGTGGTGTGGGTCCTGAGGCTCCTGTACGTACTTCCTGATGGTTGACGGGATTTAACTGTTCCTGAACCTGGTGGTGCGGGTCCAGAGGCTCCTGTACCTCCTTCCTGATGGTTGAGAGGTAATAAATGTCCCTGAACCTGGTGGTTTGGGTCCAGAGGCTCCTGTACCTCCTTCCTGATGGTTGACGGGATTTAACTGTCCCTGAACCTGGTGGTGTGGGCCGTGAGGCTCCTGTATCTCCTTCCCGATGGTTGAGTGGTGATAACTGTCCCTGAACCTGCTGGTGTGGGTCCCGAGGCTCCTGTACCTCCTTCCTGATGGTTGAGAGGTGATAACTGTCCCTGAACCTGGTGGTGTGGGTCCTGAGGCTCCTGTATCTCCTTCCTCATGGTTGAGGCGTGATAACTGTCCCTGAACCTGGTGGTATGGGTCCTTAGACTCCTGTATCTCCTTCCTGATGGTTGAGGGGTGATAACTGTCCCTGAACCTGGTGGTGTGGGTCCTAAGCATCCTGTACCTGCTTCCTGAAGGTTGAGGGATGATAACTGTCCCTGAACCTGGTGGTGTGGGTCCTGAGGCTCCTGTACCTCCTTCCTGATGGTTGAAGGGTGATAACTGTCCCTGAACCTGGTGGTGTGGCTCCTGAGGCTCCTGTACCTCCTTCCTGATGGTTGAGTGGTGATAATGGTTCCTGAACCTGGTGGTGTGGGTCCTGAGGCTCCTGTACCTGATGGTTGAGGGGTGATAACTGTCCCTGAAACAGGCGGTGTGCGTACTGAGGCTCCTGTACCTGATGGTTCAGAGGTGATAACTGTCCCTGAACCTGGCGGTGTGGGTCCTGAGGCTCCTGTATCTCCTTCCTGATGGTTGAGGGGTGATAACTGTCCCTGAACCTGGTGGTGTGGCTCCTCATGCTCCTGTACCTCCTTCCTGATGGTTGAGGGGTGATAACTGTCCCTGAACCTGGTGGTGTGGTTCCTGAGGCTCCTGTATCTCCTTCCTGATGGTTGAGGGGTGATCACTGTCCCTGAACCTAGAGGTGTGGGTCCCGAGGCTCCTGTACCTCCTTCTTGATGGTTGAGGGGTGATCACTGTCCCTGAACCTGGTGGTATGGGTCCTTCGGCTCCTGTATCTCCTTCCTGATGGTTGAGGGGTGATAACTGTCCCTGAACCTGGTGGTGTGGGTCCTGAGGCTCCTGTACCTCCTTCCTGATGGTTGAAGGGTGATACCTGTCCCTGAACCTGGTGGTGTGGCTCCTGAGGCTCCTGTACCTCCTTCCTGATGGTTGAGTGGTGATAATGGTTCCTGAACCTGGTGGTGTGGGTCCTGAGGCTCCTGTACCTGATGGTTGAGGGGTGATAACTGTCCCTGAACCTGGCGGTGTGGGTCCTGAGGCTCCTTCATGTTGGTTGAGGGGTAATAACTGTCCCTGAACCTGGCGGTGTGGGTCCTGAGGCTCCTGTACCTCCTTCCTGATGGTTGTGGGGTAATAACTGTCTCTGAACCTGGCGGTGTGGGTCCTGAGGCTCCTGTACCTGATGGTTGAGAGCTGATAACTGTCCCTGAACCTAGAGGTGTGGGTCCTGAGGCTCCTGTACCTCTTTCCCGATGGTTGAGGGGTGATAACTGTCCCTGAAACTGGCGGTGTGGGTCCTGAGGCTACTCTACCTCCTTCCTGATGGTTGAGGGGTGATAACTGTTCCTGAACCTGGTGGTGTGGGTCCTGAGGCTCCTGTACCTCCTTCCTGATGGTTGAGGGCTGATAACTGTCCCTGTGCCTGGCATGTGCGTCCTGAGGCTCCTGTACCTACTTCCTGATGGTTGAGGGGCGTTAACTGTCCCGTAACCTGGTGGTGTGGGTCCTGAGGCTCCTGTACCTCCTTCCTGATGGTTGAGAGGTGATAATGGTTCCTGAACCTGGTGGTGTGGGTCCTGAGGCTCCTGTACATCCTTCCTGATGGTTGAGGGGTGATCACTATCCCTAAACCTGGTGGTGTGTGTCCTGAGGCTCATGTATCTCCTTCCTGATGGTTGTCGGGTAATAACTGTCTCTGAACCTGGCTGTGTGGGTCCTGAGGCTCCTGTACCTCCTTCCTGATGGTTGACGGGATTTAACTGTCCCTGAACCTGGTGGTGTGGGTCCTGAGGCTCCATTACCTCCTACCTGTTGGTTGAGGGGTGATAACTGTCCCTGAACCTGGTGGTGTGGGTCCCTAGGCTCCTGTACCTCCTTCCTGATGGTTGAGAGGTGATAACTGTCCCTGAACCTGGTGGTGTGGGTCCCGAGGCTCCTGTACCTCCTTCCTGATGGTTGAGAGGTGATAACTGTCCCTGAACCTGGTGGTGTGGGTCCTGAGGCTCCTGTACCTCCTTCCTGATGGTTGAGGTGTGATCACTGTCCCTGAACCTTGTGGTGTGAGTCCTGAGGCTCCTGTACCTCCATCCTGATGGTTGAGGGGTGATCACTGTCCCTGAACCTAGAGGTGTGGGTCCTGAGGCTCCTGTAACTCCTTCCTGATGGATTAGGGGTGATAACTGTTCCTGATCCTGGTGGTGTGGGTCCTGTGGCTCCTGTAACTCCTCCCTGATGGTTGAGGGGAGATAACTGTCCCTGAACCTGCTGGTGTGGGTCCTGAGGCTCCTGTACCTCCTTCCTGATGGTTGTGGGGTAATAACTGTCCCTGAACCTGGCGGTGTGGGTCCTGAGGCTCCTGTACCTGAAGGTTGAGAGGTGATAACTGTCCCTGAACCTGGTGGTGTGGGTCCCGAGGCTCCTGTAACTCCTTCCTGATGGTTGAGGGGTGATCACTGTCCCTGAACCTGGTGGTGTTGGTCCTGAGGCTCCTGTATCTCCTTCCTGATGGTTGAGGGGTGATAACTGTCCCTGAACCTGGTGGTGTTGGTCCTGAGGCTCCTGTATCTCCTTCCTGATGGTTTTGGGGTACTAACTGTCCCTGAACCTGGTGTTGTGGGTCCTGAGGCTCCTGTACCTCCTTCATGATGGTTGAGGGGTGATCACTGTCCCTGAACCTGGTGGTGTTGGTCCTGAGGCTCCTGTATCTCCTTCCTGATGGTTGAGGGGTGATAACTGTCCCTGAACCTGGTGGTGTGGGTCCTGAGGCTCCTGTATCTCCTTCCTGATGGTTGAGGGGTGATAACTGACCCTGAACCTGGTGGTGTGGGTCCTGAGGCTCCTGTACCTCCTTCCTGATGGTTGAGGGGTGATCACTGTCCCTGAACCTGGTGGTGTGGGTCCTGAGGCTCCTGTACCTCCTTCCTGATGGTTGAGGGGTGATAACTGTCCCTGACCCTGGTGGTGTGGTTCCTGAGGCTCCTGTATCTCCTTCCTGATGGTTGAGGGGTGATCACTGTCCCTGAACCTAGAGGTGTGGGTCCCGAGGCTCCTGTAGCTCCTTCCTGATGGTTGAGGGGTGATCACTGTCCCTGAACCTGGTGGTATGGGTCCTTAGGCTCCTGTATCTCCTTCCTGATGGTTGAGGGGTGATACCTGTCCCTGAACCTGGTGGTGTTGGGTCCTGAGGCTCCTGTACCTCCTTCCTGATGGTTGAAGGGTGATAACTGTCCCTGAACCTGGTGGTGTGGCTCCTGAGGCTCCTGTACCTCCTTCCTGATGGTTGAGTGGTGATAATGGTTCCTGAACCTGGTGGTGTGGGTCCTGAGGCTCCTGTACCTCCTTCCTGATGGTTGTGGGATAATAACTATCTCCGAACCTGGTGGTGTGGTTCCTGAGGCTCCTGTACCTGATGGTTGAGGGGTGATAACTGTCCCTGAACCTGGCGGTGTGGGTCCTGAGGCTCCTTCATGTTGGTTCAGGGGTAATAACTGTCCCTGAACCTGGCGGTGTGGGTCCTGAGGCTCCTGTACCTCCTTCCTGATGGTTGTGGGGTAATAACTGTCTCTGAACCTGGTGGTGTGGGTCCTGAGGCTCCTGTATCTCCTTCCTCATGGTTGAGGTGTGATCACTGTCCCTGAACCGGGTGGTGTGGGTCCTGAGGCTCCTGTACCTCCTTCCTGATGGTTGACGGGATTTAACTGTTCCTGAACCTGGTGGTGCAGGTCCAGAGGCTCCTGTACCTCCGTCCTGATGGTTGAGGGGTAATAACTGTCCCTGAACCTGATGGTGTGGGTCCTGAGGCTCCTGTACCTTCTTCCTGATGGTTGACGGGATTTAACTATCCCTGAACCTGGTGGTGTGGGTCCTGAGGCTCCTGTATCTCCTTCCTGATGGTTGAGGGGTGATCACTGTCGCTGACCCTGGTGGTGTGGGTCCCTAGGCTCCTGTACCTCTTTCGTGATGGTTGAGGGGTGATAACTGTCCCTGAACCTGGTGGTGTGGGTCCCTAGGCTCCTGTACCTCTTTCCTGATGGTTGAGGGGTGATAACTGTCCCTGAACCTGGTTGTGTGGCTCCTGACGCTCCTGTACCTCCTTCCTGATGGTTGAGGGGTGATAACTGTCCCTGAACCTGGTGGTGTGGTTCCTGAGGCTCCTGTTTCTCCTTCCTGATGGTTGAGGGGTGATCACTGTCTCTGAACCTGGTGGTGTGGGTCCTGAGGCTCCTGTATCTCCTTCCCGATGGTTGAGTGGTGATACCTGTCCCTGAACCTGCTGGTGTGGGTCCCGAGGCTCCTGTACCTCCTTCCTGATGGTTGAGGGGTGATCACTGTCCCTGAACCTGGTGGTGTGGGTCCTGAGGCTCCTGTACCTCCTTCCTGATGGTTGAGGGGTGATCACTGTCCCTGAACCTAGAAGTGTGGGTCCTGAGGCTCCTGTAACTCCTTCCTGATGGATTAGGGGTGATAACTGTTCCTGATCCTGGTGGCGTGGGTCCTGAGGCTCCTGTACCTCCTTCCTGATGGTTGAGGGATGATAACGGTCCCTGAAAATGGTGGTGTGAGTCCTGTGGCTCCTGTAACTCCTCCCTGATGGTTGAGGGGAGATAACTGTCATTGAACCTGCTGGTGTGGGTCCTGAGGCTCCTGTACCTCCTTCCTGATGGTTGTGTGGTAATAACTGTCCCTGAACCTGGCGGTGTGGGTACTGAGGCGCCTGTACCTGATGGTTGAGAGGTGATAACTGTCCCTGAACCTGGTGGTGTGGGTCCCGAGGCTCCTGTAACTCCTTCCTGACGGTTGAGGGGTGATCACTGTCCCTAAACCGGGTGGTGTGGGTCCTGAGGCGCCTGTACCTGATGGTTGAGAGGTGATAACTGTCCCTGAACCTGGCGGTGTGGGTCCTGAGGCGCCTGTACCTGATGGTTGAGAGGTGATAACTGTCCCTGAACCTGGTGGTGTGGGTCCTGAGGCTCCTGTACCTCCTTCCTGATGGTTTTGGGGTAGTAACTGTCCCTGAACCTGGTGTTGTGGGTCCTGAGGCTCCTGTACCTCCTTCCTGATGGTTGAGGGGTGATCACTGTCCCTGCAACTGGTGGTGTGGGTCCTGAGGCTCCTGTATCTCCTTCCTGATGGTTGAGGGGTGATAACTGACCCTGAACCTGGTGGTGTAGGTCCTGAGGCTCCTGTACCTCCTTCCTGATGGTTGAGGGGTGATAACTGACCCTGAACCTGGTGGTGTAGGTCCTGAGGCTCCTGTACCTCCATCCTGATGGTTGAGGGGTGATCACTGTCCCTGAACCTGGTGGTGTGGCTCCTCACGCTCCTGTACCTCCTTCCTGATGGTTGAGGGGAGATAACTGCCCCTGAACCTGGTGGTGTGGATCCTGAGGCTCCTGTACCTCCTTCCTGATGGTTGAGGGGTGATCACTGTCCCTGAACCTAGAGGTGTGGGTCCCGAGGCTCCTGTACCTCCTTCCTGATGGTTGAGGGGTGATCACTGTCCCTGAACCTGGTGGTATGGGTCCTTAGGCTCCTGTATCTCCTTCCTGATGGTTGAGGGGTGATAACTGTCCCTGAACCTGGTGGTGTGGGTCCTGAGGCTCCTGAACCTCCTTCCTGATGGTTGAAGGGTGATAAATGTCCCTGAACCTGGTGGTGTGGCTCCTGAGGCTCCTGTACCTCCTTCCTGATGGTTGAGTGGTGATAATGGTTCCTGAACCTGGTGGTCTGGGTCCTGAGGCTCCTGTACCTCCTTCCTGATGATTGTGGGGTAATAACTATCTCTGAAACTGGCGGTGTGGGTCCTGAGGCTCCTGTACCTGATGGTTGACAGGTGATAACTGTCCCTGAACCTAGAGGTGTGGGTCCTCAGGCTCCTGTACCTCTTTCCTGATGGTTGAGGGGTGATCACTGTCCCTGAAACTGGCGGTGTGGGTCCTGAGGCTCCTGTACCTGATGGTTGACAGGTGATAACTGTCCCTGAACCTAGAGGTGTGGGTCCTGAGGCTCCTGTACCTCTTTCCAGATGGTTGAGGAGTGATAACTTTTCCTGAACCTGGTGGTGTGGGTCCTGATGCTCCTGTACCTCCTCCCTCATGGTTGAGGGGAGATAACTGTCCCTGAACCTGGCGGTGTGGGTCCTGAGGCTCCTGTACCTGATGGTTGAAAGGTGATAACTGTCCCTGAACCTAGAGGTGTGGGTCCTGAGGCTCCTGTACCTCTTTCCAGATGGTTGAGGGGTGATAGCTCCCTGAAACTGGTGGTGTGGGTCCTGAGGCTCCTGTACCTCCTCCCTCATGGTTGAGGGGAGATAACTGTCCCTGAACCTGGCGGTGTGGGTCCTGAGGCTCCTGTACCTGATGGTTGAAAGGTGATAACTGTCCCTGAACCTAGAGGTGTGGGTCCTGAGGCTCCTGTACCTCTTTCCAGATGGTTGAGGGGTGATAGCTCCCTGAACCTGGTGGTGTGGGTCCTGAGGCTCCTGTACCTCCTCCCTCATGGTTGAGGGGAGATAACTGTCCCTGAACCTGGCGGTGTGGGTCCTGAGGCTCCTGTACCTGATGGTTGAAAGGTGATAACTGTCCCTGAACCTAGAGGTGTGGGTCCTGAGGCTCCTGTACCTCTTTCCTGATGGTTGAGGAGTGATAACTTTTCCTGAACCTGGTGGTGTGGGTCCTGAGGCTCCTGTACCTCCTCCCTCATGGTTGAGGGGAGATAACTATCTCTGAACCTGGTGGTGTGGGTCCTGAGGCTCCTGTACCTGATTGTTGAGGGGTGATAACTGTCCCTGAACCTGGCGGTGTGGGTCCTGAGGCTCCTGTACCTCCTTCCTGATGGTTGAGGGGTGATAACTGTCCCTGAACCTGGTGGTGTGGGTCCTGAGGCTCCTGTACGTACTTCCTGATGGTTGACGGGATTTGACTGTTCCTGAACCTGTAGGTGCGGGTCCAGAGGCTCCTGTACCTCCTTCCTGATGGTTGAGGGGTAATAAATGTCCCTAAAACCTGGTGGTTTGGGTCCAGAGGCTCCTGTACCTCCTTCCTGATGGTTGACGGGATTTAACTGTCCCTGAACCTGGTGGTGTGGGCCGTGAGGCTCCTGTATCTCCTTCCCGATGGTTGAGTGGTGATAACTGTCCCTGAACCTGCTGGTGTGGGTCCCGAGGCTCCTGTACCTCCTTCCTGATGGTTGAGAGGTGATAACTGTCCCTGAACCTGGTGGTGTGGGTCCTGAGGCTCCTGTATCTCCTTCCTCATGGTTGAGGCGTGATCACTGTCCCTGAACCGGGTGGTGTGGGTCCTGAGGCTCCTGTACCTCCTTCCTGATGGTTGACGGGATTTAACTGTTCCTGAACCTGGTGGTGCAGGTCCAGAGGCTCCTGTACCTCCGTCCTGATGTTTGAGGGGTAATAACTGTCCCTGAACCTGATGGTGTGGGTCCTGAGGCTCCTGCACCTTCTTCCCGATGGTTGACGGGATTTAACTGTCCCTGAACCTGGTGGTGTGGGTCCTGAGGCTCCTGTATCTCCTTCCTGATGGTTGAGGGGTGATCACTGTCGCTGTACCTGGTGGTGTGGGTCCTGAGGCTCCTGTACCTGATGGTTGACAGGTGATAACTGTCCCTGATCCTGATGGTGTGGGTCCCTAGGCTCCTGTACCTGTTTCCTGATGGTTGAGGGGTGATAACTGTCCCTGAACCTGGTGGTGTGGGTCCCTAGGCTCCTGTACCTCTTTCCTGATGGTTGAGGGGTGATAACTGTCCCTGAACCTGGTGGTGTGGGTCCCTAGGCTCCTGTACCTCTTTCCTGATGGTTGATGGGTGATAACTGTCCCTGAACCTGGTTGTGTGGTTCCTGAGGCTCCTGTATCTGCTTCCTGATGGTTGAGGGGTGATCACTGTCCCTGAACCTGGTGGTGTGGGTCCTGAGGCTCCTGTACATACTTCCTGATGGTTGACGGGATTTGACTGTTCCTGAACCTGCTGGTGCGGGTCCAGAGGCTCCTGTACCTCCTTCCTGATGGTTGAGGGGTAATAAATGTCCCTGAACCTGGTGGTTTGGGTCCAGAGGCTCCTGTACCTCCTTCCTGATGGTTGACGGGATTTAACTGTCACTGAACCTGGTGGTGTGGGCCGTGAGGCTCCTGTATCTCCTTGCCGATGGTTGAGTGGTGATAACTGTCCCTGAACCTAGAGGTGTGGGTCCCGAGGCTCCTGTACCTCCTTCCTGATGGTTGAGGGGTGATCACTGTCCCTGAACCTGGTGGTATGGGACTTTAGGCTCCTGTATCTCCTTCCTGATGGTTGAGGGGTGATAACTGTCCCTGAAACTGGTGGTGTGGGTCCTAAGCATCCTGTACCTCCTTCCTGATGGTTGAGGGGTGATCACTGTCCCTGAACCTGGCGGTGTGGGTACTGAGGCTCCTGTATCTCCTTCCTGATGGTTGAGGGGTGATAACTGTCCCTGAACCTGGTGGTGTGGCTCCTCACGCTCCTGTACCTCCTTCCTGATGGTTGAGGGGAGATAACTGTCCCTGAACCTGGTGGTGTGGTTCCTGAGGCTCCTGTATCTCCTTCCTGATGGTTGAGGGGTGCTCACTGTCCCTGAACCTAGAGGTGCGGGTCCCGAGGCTCCTGTACCTCCTTCCTGATGGTTGAGGGGTGATCACTGTCCCTGAACCTGGTGGTATGGGTCCTTAGGCTCCTGTATCTCCTTCCTGATGGTTGAGGGGTGATAACTGTCCCTGAACCTGGTGGTGTGGGTCCTGAGGCTCCTGTACCTCCTTCCTGATGGTTGAAGGGAGATAACTGTCCCTGAACCTGGTGGTGTGGCTCCTGAGGCTCCTGTACCTCCTTCCTGATGGTTGTGGGGTAATAACTATCTCTGAACCTGGCGGTGTGGGTCCTGAGGCTCCTGTACCTGATGGTTGAGAGGTGATAACTCTCCCTGAACCTAGAGGTGTGGGTCCTCAGGCTCCTGTACCTCTTTCCTGATGGTTGAGGGGTGATCACTGTCCCTGAAACTGGCGGTGTGGGTCCTGAGGCTCCTGTACCTCCTTCCTGATGGTTGAGGGGTGATAACTGTCACTGAACCTGGCGGTGTGGGTACTGAGGCTCCTGTATCTCCTTCCTGATGGTTGAGGGGTGATAACTGTCCCTGAACCTGGTGGTGTGGCTCCTCACGCTACTGTACCTCCTTCCTGATGGTTGAGGGGAGATAACTGTCCCTGAACCTGGTGGTGTGGTTCCTGAGGCTCCTGTATCTCCTTCCTGATGGTTGAGGGGTGATCACTGTCCCTGAACCTAGAGGTGTGTGTCCCGAGGCTCCTGTACCTCCTTCCTGATGGTTGAGGGGTGATCACTGTCCCTGAACCTGGTGGTATGGGTCCTTCGGCTCCTGTATCTCCTTCCTGATGGTTGAGGGGTGATAACTGTCCCTGAACCTGGTGGTGTGGGTCCTGAGGCTCCTGTACCTCCTTCCTGATGGTTGAAGGGAGATAACTGTCCCTGAACCTGGTGGTGTGGCTCCTGAGGCTCCTGTACATCCTTTCTGATGGTTGTGGGGTAATAACTATCTCTGAACCTGGCGGTGTGGGTCCTGAGGCTCCTGTACCTGATGGTTGACAGGTGATAACTGTCCCTGAACCTTGTGGTGTGGGTCCTCAGGCTCCTGTACCTCTTTCCTGATGGTTGAGGGGTGATAACTGTCCCTGAAACTGGCGGTGTGGGTCTTGAGGCTCCTGTACGTGATGGTTGACAGGTGATAACTGTCCCTGAACCTAGACGTGTGGGTCCTGAGGCTCCTGTACCTCTTTCCTGATGGTTGAGGGGTGATAACTGTTCCTGAACCTGGTGGTGTGGGTCCTGAGGCTCCTGTACCTCCTCCCTGATGGTTGAGGGGAGATAACTGTCCCTGAACCTGGCGGTGTGGGTCCTGAGGCTCCTGTACCTCTTTCCTGATGGTTGAGGGGTGATAACTGTCCCTGAACCTGATGGTGTGGGTCCTGAGGCTCCTGTACCTTCTTCCCGATGGTTGACGGGATTTAACTGTTCCTGAACCTGGTGGTGCAGGACCAGAGGCTACTGTACCTCCTTCCTGATGGTTGACGGGATTTAACTGTCCCTGAACCTGGTGGTGTGGGTCCTGAGGCTCCTGTTCCTCCTTCCTGATGCTTGAGGGGTGATAACTGTCCCTGAACCTAGCGGTGTGGGTCCTGAGGCTCCTGTACCTGATGGTTGAGAGGTGATAACTGTCCATGAACCTGGTAGTGTGGCTCCTGAGGCTCCTGTACCTCCTTCCTGATGGTTGAGTGGTGATAATGGTTCCTGAACCTGGTGGTCTGGGTCCTGAGGCTCCTGTACCTCCTTCCTGATCGTTCTGGGGTAATAACTATCTCTGAACCTGGTGGTGTGGGTCCTGAGGCTCCTGTACCTGATTGTTGAGGGGTGATAACTGTCCCTGAACCTGGCGGTGTGGGTCCTGAGGCTCCTTCATGTTGGTTCATGGGTAATAACTGTCCCTGAACCTGGCGGTGTGGGTCCTGAGTCTCCTGTATCTCCTTCCTGATGGTTGAGGGGTGATCACTGTCCCTGAACCTGGTGGTGTGGGTCCTGAGGCTCCTGTACCTCCTTCCTGATGGTTGAGGGGTGATCACTGTCCCTGAACCTGGTGGTGTGGGTCCTGAGGCTCCTGTACCTCCTTCCTGATGGTTGAGGGGTAATAACTGTCCCTGAACCTGGTGGTGTGGGTCCTGAGGCTCCTGTACGTACTTCCTGATGGTTGACGGGATTTGACTGTTCCTGAACCTGTAGGTGCGGGTCCAGAGGCTCCTGTACCTCCTTCCTGATGGTTGAGGGGTAATAAATGTCCCTAAAACCTGGTGGTTTGGGTCCAGAGGCTCCTGTACCTCCTTCCTGATGGTTGACGGGATTTAACTGTCCCTGAACCTGGTGGTGTGGGCCGTGAGGCTCCTGTATCTCCTTCCCGATGATTGAGTGGTGATAACTGTCCCTGAACCTGCTGGTGTGGGTCCCGAGGCTCCTGTACCTCCTTCCTGATGGTTGAGAGGTGATAACTGTCCCTGAACCTGGTGGTGTGGGTCCTGAGGCTCCTGTATCTCCTTCCTCATGGTTGAGGCGTGATCACTGTCCCTGAACCGGGTGGTGTGGGTCCTGAGGCTCCTGTACCTCCTTCCTGATGGTTGACGGGATTTAACTGTTCCTGAACCTGGTGGTGCAGGTCCAGAGGCTCCTGTACCTCCGTCCTGATGGTTGAGGGGTAATAACTGTCCCTGAACCTGATGGTGTGGGTCCTGAGGCTCCTGCACCTTCTTCCCGATGGTTGACGGGATTTAACTGTCCCTGAACCTGGTGGTGTGGGTCCTGAGGCTCCTGTATCTCCTTCCTGATGGTTGAGGGGTGATCACTGTCGCTGTACCTGGTGGTGTGGGTCCTGAGGCTCCTGTACCTGATGGTTGACAGGTGATAACTGTCCCTGATCCTGATGGTGTGGGTCCCTAGGCTCCTGTACCTGTTTCCTGATGGTTGAGGGGTGATAACTGTCCCTGAACCTGGTGGTGTGGGTCCCTAGGCTCCTGTACCTCTTTCCTGATGGTTGAGGGGTGATAACTGTCCCTGAACCTGGTGGTGTGGGTCCCTAGGCTCCTGTACCTCTTTCCTGATGGTTGATGGGTGA
This sequence comes from Hypanus sabinus, assembly GCF_030144855.1. Lineage (NCBI taxonomy): Eukaryota > Metazoa > Chordata > Chondrichthyes > Myliobatiformes > Dasyatidae > Hypanus > Hypanus sabinus. Next base: position 44,439 of record NW_026779316.1, on the reverse strand, counting down.
TAACTGTCCCTGAACCTGGTTGTGTGTTTCCTGAGGCTCCTGTATCTGCTTCCTGATGGTTGAGGGGTGATCACTGTCCCTGAACCTGGTGGTGTGGGTCCTGAGGCTCCTGTACATACTTCCTGATGGTTGACGGGATTTGACTGTTCCTGAACCTGGTGGTTTGGGTCCAGAGGCTCCTGTACCTCCTTCCTGATGGTTGACGGGATTTAACTGTCACTGAACCTGTTGGTGTGGGCCGTGAGGCTCCTGTATCTCCTTCCTGATGGTTGAGGGGTGATCACTGTCCCTGAACCTGGTGGTATGGGACCTTAGGCTCCTGTATCTCCTTCCTGATGGTTGAGGGGTGATAACTGTCCCTGAACCTGGTGGTGTGGGTCCTAAGCATCCTGTACCTCCTTCCTGATGGTTGAGGGGTGATCACTGTCCCTGAACCTGGCGGTGTGGGTACTGAGGCTCCTGTATCTCCTTCCTGATGGTTGAGGGGTGATAACTGTCCCTGAACCTGGTGGTGTGGCTCCTCACGCTCCTGTACCTCCTTCCTGATGGTTGAGGGGAGATAACTGTCCCTGAACCTGGTGGTGTGGTTCCTGAGGCTCCTGTATCTCCTTCCTGATGGTTGAGGGGTGATCACTGTCCCTGAACCTGGTGGTATGGGTCCTTAGGCTCCTGTATCTCCTTCCTGATGGTTGATGGGTGATAACTGTCCCTGAACCTGGTGGTGTGGGTCCTGAGGCTCCTGTACCTCCTTCCTGATGGTTGAAGGGAGATAACTGTCCCTGAACCTGGTGGTGTGGCTCCTGAGGCTCCTGTACCTCCTTCCTGATGGTTGTGGGGTAATAACTATCTCTGAACCTGGCGGTGTGGGTCCTGAGGCTCCTGTACCTGATGGTTGACAGGTGATAACTGTCCCTGAACCTAGAGGTGTGGGTCCTCAGGCTCCTGTACCTCTTTCCTGATGGTTGAGGGGTGATCACTGTCCCTGAAACTGGCGGTGTGGGTCCTGAGGCTCCTGTACCTAATGGTTGACAGGTGATAACTGTCCCTGAACCTAGAGGTGTGGGTCCTGAGGCTCCTGTACCTCTTTCCTGATGGTTGAGGGGTGATAACTGATCCTGAACCTGGTGGTGTGGGTCCTGAGGCTCCTGTACCTCCTTCCTGATGGTTGACGGGATTTAACTGTTCCTGAACCTGGTGGTGCAGGTCCAGAGGCTCCTGTACCTCCGTCCTGATGGTTGAGGGGTAATAACTGTCCCTGAACCTGATGGTGTGGGTCCTGATGCTCCTGTACCTTCTTCCCGATGGTTGACGGGATTTAACTGTCCCTGAACCTGGTGGTGTGAGTCCTGAGGCTCCTGTATCTCCTTCCTGATGGTTGAGGGGTGATCACTGTCCCTGAACCTGGTGGTGTGGATCCCTAGGCTCCTGTACCTCTTTCCTGATGGTTGAGGGGTGATCACTGTCGCTGTACCTGGTGGTGTGGGTCCTGAGGCTCCTGTACCTGATGGTTGACAGGTGATAACTGTCCCTGATCCTGATGGTGTGGGTCCCTAGGCTCCTGTACCTCTTTCCTGATGGTTGAGGGGTGATAACTGTCCCTGAACCTGGTGGTGTGGGTCCCTAGGCTCCTGTACCTCTTTCCTGATGGTTGAGGGGTGATAACTGTCCCTGAACCTGGTGGTGTGGGTCCCTAGGCTCCTGTACCTCTTTCCTGATGGTTGATGGGTGATAACTGTCCCTGAACCTGGTTGTGTGGCTCCTGACGCTCCTGTACCTCCTTCCTGATGGTTGAGGGGTGATAACTGTCCCTGAAACTGGTGGTGTGGTTCCTGAGGCTCCTGTATCTCCTTCCTGATGGTTGAGGGGTGATCACTGTCCCTGAACCTGGTGGTGTGGGTCCTGAGGCTCCTGTACGTACTTCCTGATGGTTGACGGGATTTGACTGTTCCTGAACCTGCTGGTGCGGGTCCAGAGGCTCCTGTACCTCCTTCCTGATGGTTGAGGGGTAATAAATGTCCCTGAACCTGGTGGTTTGGGTCCAAAGGCTCCTATACCTCCTTCCTGATGGATGACGGGATTTAACTGTCCCTGAACCTGGTGGTGTGGGCCGTGAGGCTCCTGTATCTCCTTCCCGATGGTTGAGTGGTGATAACTGTCCCTAAACCTAGAGGTGTGGGTCCCGAGGCTCCTGTACCTCCTTCCTGATGGTTGAGGGGTGATCACTGTCCCTGAACCTGGTGGTATGGGACCTTAGGCTCCTGTCTCTCCTTCCTGATGGTTGAGGGGTGATAACTGTCCCTGAACCTGGTGGTGTGGGTCCTAAGCATCCTGTACCTACTTCCTGATGGTTGAAGGGTGATAACTGTCCCTGAAACTGGTGGTGTGGCTCCTGAGGCTCCTGTACCTCCTTCCTGATGGTTGAGTGGTGATAATAGTTCCTGAACCTGGTGGTGTGGGTCCTGAGGCTCCTGTACCTCCTTCCTGATGGTTGTGGGGTAATAACTATCTCTGAACCTGGTGGTGTGGGTCCTGAGGCTCCTGTACCTGATGGTTGAGGGGTGATAACTGACCCTGAACCTGGCGGTTTGGGTCCTGAGGCTCCTGTACCTGATGGTTCAGAGGTGATAACTGTCCCTGAACCTAGAGGTGTGGGTCCTGAGGCTCCTGTACCTCTTTCCTGATGGTTGAGGGGTGATAACTGTCCCTGTGCCTGGCATTGTGGGCCCTGAGGCTCCTGTACCTCCTTCTTGATGGTTGACGGGATTTAACTGTCCCTGAACATGGTTGTGTGCCTCCTGACGCTCCTGTACCTCCTTCCTGATGGTTGAGGGGTGATAATGGTTCCTGAACCTTGTGGTGTGGGTCCTGAGGCTCCTGTACCTCCTTCTTGATGGTTGACGGGATTTAACTGTCCCTGAACCTGGTTGTGTGCCTCCTGACGCTCCTGTACCTCCTTCCTGATGGTTGAGGGGTGATAATGGTTCCTGAACCTTGTGGTGTGGGTCCTGAGGCTCCTGTACTTCCTTCATGTTGGTTCATGGGTAATAACTGTCCCTGAACCTGGCGGTGTGGGTCCTGAGGCTCCTGTACCTCCTTCCTGATGGTTGTGGGGTAATAACTGTCTCTGAACCTGGTGGTGTGGGTCCTGAGGCTCCTGTATCTCCTTCCTCATGGTTGAGGCGTGATCATTGTCCCTGAACCGGGTGGTGTGGGTCCCCAGGCTCCTGTACCTCCTTCCTGATGGTTGAGGGGTGATCACTGTCCCTGAACCTGGTGGTATGGGACCTTAGGCTCCTGTCTCTCCTTCCTGATGGTTGAGGGGTGATAACTGTCCCTGAACCTGGTGGTGTGGGTCCTAAGCATCCTGTACCTACTTCCTGATGGTTGAAGGGTGATAACTGTCCCTGAACCTGGTGGTGTGGCTCCTGAGGCTCCTGTACCTCCTTCCTGATGGTTGAGTGGTGATAATGGTTCCTGAACCTGGTGGTGTGGGTCCTGAGGCTCCTGTACCTCCTTCCTGATGGTTGTGGGGTAATAACTATCTCTGAACCTGGTGGTGTGGGTCCTGAGTCTCCTGTACCTGATGGTTGAGGGGTGATAACTGACCCTGAACCTGGCGGTGTGGGTCCTGAGGCTCCTGTACCTGATGGTTCAGAGGTGATAACTGTCCCTGAACCTAGAGGTGTGGGTCCTGAGGCTCCTGTACTTCTTTCCTGATGGTTGAGGGGTGATAACTGTCCCTGAACCTGGTGGTGTGGGTCCCTAGGCTCCTGTACCTCTTTCCTGATGGTTGATGGGTGATAACTGTCCCTGAACCTGGTTGTGTGGCTCCTGACGCTCTGTACCTCCTTCCTGATGGTTGAGGGGTGATACCTGTCCCTGAACCTCGTCGTGTGGTTCCTGAGGCTCCTGTATCTGCTTCCTGATGGTTGAGGGGTGATCACTGTCCCTGAACCTGGTGGTGTGGGTCCTGAGGCTCCTGTACATACTTCCCGATGGTTGACGGGATTTAACTGTCCCTGAACCTGGTGGTGTGGGTCCTGAGGCTCCTGTATCTCCTTCCTGATGGTTGAGGGGTGATCACTGTCGCTGTACCTGGTGGTGTGGGTCCTGAGGCTCCTGTACCTGATGGTTGACAGGTGATAACTGTCCCTGATCCTGATGGTGTGGGTCCCTAGGCTCCTATACCTCTTTCCTGATGGTTGAGGGGTGATAACTGTCCCTGAACCTGTTGGTGTGGGTCCCTAGGCTCCTGTACCTCTTTCCTGATGGTTGAGGGGTGATAACTGTCCCTGAACCTGGTGGTGTGGGTCCCTAGGCTCCTGTACCTCTTTCCTGATGGTTGATGGGTGATAACTGTCCCTGAACCTGGTTGTGTGGCTCCTGACGCTCCTGTACCTCCTTCCTGATGGTTGAGGGGTGATAACTGTCCCTGAACCTGGTGGTGTGGTTCCTGAGGCTCCTGTATCTCCTTCCTGATGGTTGAGGGGTGATCACTGTCCCTGAACCTGGTGGTGTGGGTCCTGAGGCTCCTGTACGTACTTCCTGATGGTTGACGGGATTTAACTGTTCCTGAACCTGCTGGTGCGGGTCCAGAGGCTCCTGTACCTCCTTCCTGATGGTTGAGGGGTAATAAATGTCCCTGAACCTGGTGGTTTGGGTCCAAAGGCTCATATACCTCCTTCCTGATGGTTGACGGGATTTAACTGTCCCTGAACCTGGTGGTGTGGGCCGTGAGGCTCCTGTATCTCCTTCCCGATGGTTGAGTGGTGATAACTGTCCCTAAACCTAGAGGTGTGGGTCCCGAGGCTCCTGTACCTCCTTCTTGATGGTTGAGGGGTGATCACTGTCCCTGAACCTGGTGGTATGGGACCTTAGGCTCCTGTCTCTCCTTCCTGATGGTTGAGGGGTGATAACTGTCCCTGAACCTGGTGGTGTGGGTCCTAAGCATCCTGTACCTACTTCCTGATGGTTGAAGGGTGATAACTGTCCCTGAAACTGGTGGTGTGGCTCCTGAGGCTCCTGTACCTCCTTCCTGATGGTTGAGTGGTGATAATAGTTCCTGAACCTGGTGGTGTGGGTCCTGAGGCTTCTGTACCACCTTCCTGATGGTTGTGGGGTAATAACTATCTCTGAACCTGGTGGTGTGGGTCCTGAGGCTCCTGTACCTGATGGTTGAGGGGTGATAACTGACCCTGAACCTGGCGGTTTGGGTCCTGAGGCTCCTGTACCTGATGGTTCAGAGGTGATAACTGTCCCTGAACCTAGAGGTGTGGGTCCTGAGGCTCCTGTACCTCTTTCCTGATGGTTGAGGGGTGATAACTGTCCCTGTGCCTGGCATTGTGGGTCCTGAGGCTCTTGTACCTCCTTCCTGATGGTTGTGGGGTAATAACTGTCTCTGAACCTGCTGGTGTGGGTCCTAAGGCTCCTGTATCTCCTTCCTGATGGTTGAGGCGTGATCACTGTCCCTGAACCGGGTGGTGTGGGTCCTGAGGCTCCTGTACCTCCTTCTTGATGGTTGACGGGATTTAACTGTCCCTGAACCTGGTTGTGTGCCTCCTGACGCTCCTGTACCTCCTTCCTGATGGTTGAGGGGTGATAATGGTTCCTGAACCTTGTGGTGTGGGTCCTGAGGCTCCTGTACTTCCTTCATGTTGGTTCATGGGTAATAACTGTCCCTGAACCTGGCGGTGTGGGTCCTGAGGCTCCTGTACCTCCTTCCTGATGGTTGTGGGGTAATAACTGTCTCTGAACCTGGTGGTGTGGGTCCTGAGGCTCCTGTATCTCCTTCCTCATGGTTGTGGCGTGATCATTGTCCCTGAACCGGGTGGTGTGGGTCCCCAGGCTCCTGTACCTCCTTCCTGATGGTTGAGGGGTGATCACTGTCCCTGAACCTGGTGGTATGGGACCTTAGACTCCTGTCTCTCCTTCCTGATGGTTGAGGGGTGATAACTGTCCCTGAACCTGGTGGTGTGGGTCCTAAGCATCCTGTACCTACTTCCTGATGGTTGAAGGGTGATAACTGTCCCTGAACCTGGTGGTGTGGCTCCTGAGGCTCCTGTACCTCCTTCCTGATGGTTGAGTGGTGATAATGGTTCCTGAACCTGGTGGTGTGGGTCCTGAGGCTCCTGTACCTCCTTCCTGATGGTTGTGGGGTAATAACTATCTCTGAACCTGGTGGTGTGGGTCCTGAGTCTCCTGTACCTGATGGTTGAGGGGTGATAACTGACCCTGAACCTGGCGGTGTGGGTCCTGAGGCTCCTGTACCTGATGGTTCAGAGGTGATAACTGTCCCTGAACCTAGAGGTGTGGGTCCTGAGGCTCCTGTACTTCTTTCCTGATGGTTGAGGGGTGATAACTGTCCCTGAACCTGGTGGTGTGGGTCCCTAGGCTCCTGTACCTCTTTCCTGATGGTTGATGGGTGATAACTGTCCCTGAACCTGGTTGGGTGGCTCCTGACGCTCTGTACCTCCTTCCTGATGGTTGAGGGGTGATACCTGTCCCTGAACCTCGTCGTGTGGTTCCTGAGGCTCCTGTATCTGCTTCCTGATGGTTGAGGGGTGATCACTGTCCCTGAACCTGGTGGTGTGGGTCCTGAGGCTCCTGTACATACTTCCTGATGGTTGACGGGATTTGACTGTTCCTGAACCTGGTGGTGCGGGTCCAGAGGCTCCTGTACCTCCTTCCTGATGGTTGAGGGGTAATAAATGTCCCTGAACCTGGTGGTTTGGGTCCAGAGGCTCCTGTACCTCCTTCCTGATGGTTGACGGGATTTAACTGTCCCTGAACCTGGTGGTGTGGGCCGTGAGGCTCCTGTATCTCCTTCCCGATGGTTGAGTGGTGATAACTGTCCCTGAACCTAGAGGTGTGGGTCCCGAGGCTCCTGTACCTCCTTCCTGATGGTTGAGGGGTGATCACTGTCCCTGAACCTGGTGGTATGGGACCTTAGGCTCCTGTATCTCCTTCCTGATGGTTGAGGGGTGATAACTGTCCCTGAACCTGGTGGTGTGGGTCCTAAGCATCCTGTACCTCCTTCCTGATGGTTGAGGGGTGATCACTGTCCCTGAACCTGGCGGTGTGGGTACTGAGGCTCCTGTATCTCCTTCCTGATGGTTGAGGGGTGATAACTGTCCCTGAACCTGGTGGTGTGGCTCCTCACGCTCCTGTACCTCCTTCCTGGTGGTTGAGGGGAGATAACTGTCCCTGAACCTGGTGGTGTGGTTCCTGAGGCTCCTGTATCTCCTTCCTGATGGTTGAGGGGTGATCACTGTCCCTGAACCTGGTGGTGTGGGTCCCGAGGCTCCTGTACCTCCTTCCTGATGGTTGAGGGGTGATCACTGTCCCTGAACCTGGTGGTATGGGTCCTTAGGCTCCTGTATCTCCTTCCTGATGGTTGAGGGGTGATAACTGTCCCTGAACCTGGTGGTGTGGGTCCTGAGGCTCCTGTACCTAATGGTTGACAGGTGATAACTGTCTCTGAACCTAGAGGTGTGGGTCCTGAGGCTCCTGTACCTCTTTCCTGATGGTTGAGGGGCGATAACTGTTCCTGAACCTGGTGGTGTGGGTCCTGAGGCTCCTGTACCTCCTCCCTGATGGTTGAGGGGAGATAACTGTCCCTGAACCTGGCGGTGTGGGTCCTGAGGCTCCTGTACCTGATGGTTGAGAGGTGATAACTGTCCCTGAACCTAGAGGTGTGGGTCCTGAGGCTCCTGTACCTCTTTCCAGATGGTTGAGGGGTGATAACTGTCCCTGAACCTGGCGGTGTGGGTCCTGAGGCTCCTTCATGTTGGTTCAGGGGTAATAACTGTCCCTGAACCTGGCGGTGTGGGTCCTGAGGCTCCTGTACCTCCTTCCTGATGGTTGTGGGGTAATAACTGTCTCTGAACCTGGTGGTGTGGGTCCTGAGGCTCCTGTATCTCCTTCCTCATGGTTGAGGCGTGATCACTGTCCCTGAACCGGGTGGTGTGGGTCCTGAGGCTCCTGTACCTCCTTCCTGATGGTTGACGGGATTTAACTGTTCCTGAACCTGGTGGTGCAGGTCCAGAGGCTCCTGTACCTCCGTCCTGATGGTTGAGGGGTAATAACTGTCCCTGAACCTGATGGTGTGGGTCCTGATGCTCCTGTACCTTCTTCCCGATGGTTGACGGGATTTAACTGTCCCTGAACCTGGTGGTGTGGGTCCTGAGGCTCCTGTATCTCCTTCCTGATGGTTGAGGGGTGATCACTGTCGCTGTACCTGGTGGTGTGGGTCCTGAGGCTCCTGTACCTGATGGTTGACAGGTGATAACTGTCCCTGATCCTGATGGTGTGGGTCCCTAGGCTCCTGTACCTGTTTCCTGATGGTTGAGGGGTGATAACTGTCCCTGAACCTGGTGGTGTGGGTCCCTAGGCTCCTGTACCTCTTTCCTGATGGTTGAGGGGTGATAACTGTCCCTGAACCTGGTGGTGTGGGTCCCTAGGCTCCTGTACCTCTTTCCTGATGGTTGATGGGTGATAACTGTCCCTGAACCTGGTTGTGTGGCTCCTGACGCTCCTGTACCTCCTTCCTGATGGTTGAGGGGTGATAACTGTCCCTGAACCTGGTGGTGTGGTTCCTGAGGCTCCTGTATCTCCTTCCTGATGGTTGAGGGGTGATCACTGTCCCTGAACCTGGTGGTGTGGGTCCTGAGGCTCCTGTACGTACTTCCTGATGGTTGACGGGATTTGACTGTACCTGAACCTGCTGGTGCGGGTCCAGAGGCTCCTGTACCTCCTTCCTGATGGTTGAGGGGTAATAAATGTCCCTGAACCTGGTGGTTTGGGTCCAAAGGCTCCTGTACCTCCTTCCTGATGGTTGACGGGATTTAACTGTCCCTGAACCTGGTGGTGTGGGCCGTGAGGCTCCTGTATCTCCTTCCCGATGGTTGAGTGGTGATAACTGTCCCTGAACCTAGAGGTGTGGGTCCCGAGGCTCCTGTACCTCCTTCCTGATGGTTGAGGGGTGATCCCTGTCCCTGAACCTGGTGGTATGGGACCTTAGGCTCCTGTCTCTCCTTCCTGATGGTTGAGGGGTGATAACTGTCCCTGAACCTGGTGGTGTGGGTCCTAAGCATCCTGTACCTACTTCCTGATGGTTGAAGGGTGATAACTGTCCCTGAAACTGGTGGTGTGGCTCCTGAGGCTCCTGTACCTCCTTCCTGATGGTTGAGTGGTGATAATAGTTCCTGAACCTGGTGATGTGGGTCCTGAGGCTCCTGTACCTCCTTCCTGATGGTTGTGGGGTAATAACTATCTCTGAACCTGGTGGTGTGGGTCCTGAGGCTCCTGTACCTGATGGTTGAGGGGTGATAACTGACCCTGAACCTGGCGGTGTGGGTCCTGAGGCTCCTGTACCTGATGGTTCAGAGGTGATAACCGTCCCTGAACCTAGAGGTGTGGGTCCTGAGGCTCCTGTACCTCTTTCCTGATGGTTGAGGGGTGATAACTGTCCCTGTGCCTGGCATTGTGGGTCCTGAGGCTCTTGTACCTCCTTCCTGATGGTTGTGGGGTAATAACTGTCTCTGAACCTGCTGGTGTGGGTCCTGAGGCTCCTGTATCTCCTTCCTGATGGTTGAGGCGTGATCACTGTCCCTGAACCGGGTGGTGTGGGTCCTGAGGCTCCTGTACCTCCTTCTTGATGGTTGACGGGATTTAACTGTCCCTGAACCTGGTTGTGTGCCTCCTGACGCTCCTGTACCTCCTTCCTGATGGTTGAGGGGTGATAATGGTTCCTGAACCTGGTGGTGTGGGTCCTGAGGCTCCTGTACTTCCTTCATGTTGGTTCAGGGGTAATAACTGTCCCTGAACCTGGCGGTGTGGGTCCTGAGGCTCCTGTACCTCTTTCCTGATGGTTGTGGGGTAATAACTGTCTCTGAACCTGGTGGTGTGGGTCCTGAGGCTCCTGTATCTCCTTCCTCATGGTTGAGGCGTGATCATTGTCCCTGAACCGGGTGGTGTGGGTCCTCAGGCTCCTGTACCTCCTTCCTGATGGTTGAGGGGTGATCACTGTCCCTGAACCTGGTGGTATGGGACCTTAGGCTCCTGTCTCTCCTTCCTGATGGTTGAGGGGTGATAACTGTCCCTGAACCTGGTGGTGTGGGTCCTAAGCATCCTGTACCTACTTCCTGATGGTTGAAGGGTGATAACTGTCCCTGAACCTGGTGGTGTGGCTCCTGAGGCTCCTGTACCTCCTTCCTGATGGTTGAGTTGTGATAATGGTTCCTGAACCTGGTGGTGTGGGTCCTGAGGCTCCTGTACCTCCTTCCTGATGGTTGTGGGGTAATAACTATCTCTGAACCTGGTGGTGTGGGTCCTGAGTCTCCTGTACCTGATGGTTCAGAGGTGATAACTGTCCCTGAACCTAGAGGTGTGGGTCCTGAGGCTTTTGTACCTCCTTCCTGATGGTTGTGGGGAAATAACTGTCTCTGAACCTGCTGGTGTGGGTCCTGAGGCTCCTGTATCTCCTTCCTGATGGTTGAGGCGTGATCACTGTCCCTGAACCGGGTGGTGTGGGTCCTGAGGCTCCTGTACCTCCTTCTTGATGGTTGACGGGATTTAACTGTCCCTGAACCTGGTTGTGTGCCTCCTGACGCTCCTGTACCTCCTTCCTGATGGTTGAGGGGTGATAATGGTTTCTGAACCTGGTGGTGTGGGTCCTGAGGCTCCTGTACTTCCTTCATGTTGGTTCAGGGGTAATAACTGTCCCTGAACCTGGCGGTGTGGGTCCTGAGGCTCCTGTACCTCCTTCCTGATGCTTGTGGGGTAATAACTGTCTCTGAACCTGGTGGTGTGGGTCCTGAGGCTACTGTATCTCCTTCCTCATGGTTGAGGCGTGATCATTGTCCCTGAACCGGGTGGTGTGGGTCCTCAGGCTCCTGTACCTCCTTCATGATGGTTGACGGGATTTAACTGTTCCTGAACCTGGTGGTGCAGATCCAGAGGCTCCTGTACCTCCTTCCTGATGGTTGAGGGGTAATAACTGTCCCTGAACCTGATGGTGTGGGTCCTGAGGCTCCTGTACCTTCTTCCTGATGGTTGACGGGATTTAACTGTCTCTGAACCTGGTGGTGTCGGTCCTGAGGCACCTGTACCTCCTTCCTAATGGTTGAGGAGAAATAACTGTCCCTGAACATGGTGGTGTGGGTCCTGAGGCTCCTGTACGTGATGGTTGAGGGGTGATAACTGTCCCTGAACCTGGTGGTGTGGTACCTGAGGCTCCTGTATCTCCTTCCTGATGGTTGAGGGGTGATAACCGTTCCTGAACCTGGTGGTGTGGGTACTGAGGCTCCTGTACCTGCTTCCTGATGGTTGAGGGATGATAACTGTCCCTGAACCTGGTGGTTTGGGTCCTGAGGCTCCTGTACCTCCTTCCTGATGATTGAGGGGAGATAACTGTCCCTGAACCTGGCGGTGTGGGTCCTGAGGCTCCTGTACCTGATGGTTGAGAGGTGATAACTGTCCCTGAACCTAGAGGTGTAGGTCCTGAGGCTCCGGTACCTCCTTCCTGATGGTTGAGGGGTAATAACTGTCCCTGAACCTGATGGTGTGGGTACTGAGGCTCCTGTACCTTCTTCCTGATGGTTGACGGGATTTAACTGTCCCTGTGCCTGGCATTGTGGGTCCTGAGGCTCCTGTACCTCCTTCCTGATGGTTGAAGGGCAATACCTGTCCCTGAACCTGGTGGTGTGGGTCCTGAGGCTCCTGTACCTCCTTCCTGATGGTTGTGGGGTAATAACTATCTCTGAACCTGGTGGTGTGGGTCCTGAGTCTCCTGTACCTGATGGTTGAGGGGTGATAACTGACCCTGAACCTGGCGGTGTGGGTCCTGAGGCTCCTGTACCTGATGGTTCAGAGGTGATACCTGTCCCTGAACCTAGAGGTGTGGGTCCTGAGGCTCCTGTACCTCCTTCCTGATGGTTGAGGGGTGATAACTGTCCCTGTGCCTGGCATTGTGGGTCCTGAGGCTCTTGTACCTCCTTCCTGATGGTTGTGGGGAAATAACTGTCTCTGAACCTGCTGGTGTGGGTCCTGAGGCTCCTGTATCTCCTTCCTGATGGTTGAGGCGTGATCACTGTCCCTGAACCTGGTGGTGTGGGTCCTGAGGCTCCTGTATCTCCTTCCTCATGGTTGAGGCGTGATCATTGTCCCTGAACCGGGTTGTGTGCCTCCTGACGCTCCTGTACCTCCTTCCTGATGGTTGAGGGGTGATAATGGTTCCTGAACCTGGTGGTGTGGGTCCTGAGGCTCCTGTACTTCCTTCATGTTGGTTCAGGGGTAATAACTGTCCCTGAACCTGATGGTGTGGGTCCTGAGGCTCCTGTACCTTCTTCCTGATGGTTGACGGGATTTAACTGTCTCTGAACCTGGTGGTGTCGGTCCTGAGGCACCTGTACCTCCTTCCTGATGGTTGAGGGGTAATAACTGTCCCTGAACCTGATGGTGTGGGTACTGAGGCTCCTGTACGTGATGGTTGAGGGGTGATAACTGTCCCTGAACCTGGTGGTGTGGTACCTGAGGCTCCTGTATCTCCTTCCTGATGGTTCAGGGGTGATAACCGTTCCTGAACCTGGTGGTGTGGGTACTGAGGCTCCTGTACCTCCTTCCTGATGGTTGAGGTGTAATAACTGTCCCTGAACCTGGTGGTTTGGGTCCTGAGGCTCCTGTACCTCCTCCCTGATGGTTGAGGGGAGATAACTGTCCTTGAACCTGGTGGTGTGGGTCCTGAGGCTCCTGTACCTCCTTCCTGATGGTTGAGGGGTGGTCACTGTCCTTGAACCTGGCGGTGTGGGTCCTGAGGCTCCTGTACCTCCTTCTTGATGGTTGACGGGATTTAACTGTCCCTGAACCTGGTTGTGTGCCTCCTGACGCTCCTGTACCTCCTTCCTGATGGTTGAGGGGTGATAATGGTTCCTGAACCTGGTGGTGTGGGTCCTGAGGCTCCTGTACTTCCTTCATGTTGGTTCAGGGGTAATAACTGTCCCTGAACCTGGCGGTGTGGGTCCTGAGGCTCCTGTACCTCCTTCCTGATGGTTGTGGGGTAATAACTGTCTCTGAACCTGGTGGTGTGGGTCCTGAGGCTCCTGTATCTCCTTCCTCATGGTTGAGGCGTGATCATTGTCCCTGAACCGGGTGGTGTGGGTCCTCAGGCTCCTGTACCTCCTTCCTGATGGTTGAGGAGAAATAACTGTCCCTGAACATGGTGGTGTGGGTCCTGAGGCTCCTGTACGTGATGGTTGAGGGGTGATAACTGTCCCTGAACCTGGTGGTGTGGTACCTGAGGGTCCTGTATCTCCTTCCTGATGGTTGAGGGGTGATAACCGTTCCTGAACCTGGTGGTGTGGGTACTGAGGCTCCTGTACCTGCTTCCTGATGGTTGAGGGATGATAACTGTCCCTGAACCTGGTGGTGTGCGTCCTGAGCCCCCTGTACCTCCTTCCTGATGGTTGAGGTGTAATAACTGTCCCTGAACCTGGTGGTTTGGGTCCTGAGGCTCCTGTACCTCCTTCCTGATGATTGAGGGGAGATAACTGTCCCTGAACCTGGCGGTGTGGGTCCTGAGGCTCCTGTACCTGATGGTTGAGAGGTGATAACTGTCCCTGAACCTAGAGGTGTAGGTCCTGAGGCTCCTGTAACTCCTTCCTGATGGTTGAGGGGTAATAACTGTCCCTGAACCTGATGGTGTGGGTACTGAGGCTCCTGTACCTTCTTCCTGATGGTTGACGGGATTTAACTGTCCCTGTGCCTGGCATTGTGGGTCCTGAGGCTCCTGTACCTCCTTCCTGATGGTTGAAGGGCAATACCTGTCCCTGAACCTGGTGGTGTGGGTCCTGAGGCTCCTGTACCTCCTTCCTGATGGTTGTGGGGTAATAACTATCTCTGAACCTGGTGGTGTGGGTCCTGAGTCTCCTGTACCTGATGGTTGAGGGGTGATAACTGTCCCTGAACCAGGTGGTGTGGGTCCTGAGGCTCCTGTACCTCTTTCCTGATGGTTGAGGGGTGATAACTGTCCCTGTGCCTGGCATTGTGGGTCCTGAGGCTCTTGTACCTCCATCCTGATGGTTGTGGGGAAATAACTGTCTCTGAACCTGCTGGTGTGGGTCCTGAGGCTCCTGTATCTCCTTCCTGATGGTTGAGGCGTGATCACTGTCCCTGAACCTGGTGGTGTGGGTCCTGAGGCTCCTGTATCTCCTTCCTCATGGTTGAGGCGTGATCATTGTCCCTGAACCGGGTTGTGTGCCTCCTGACGCTCCTGTACCTCCTTCCTGATGGTTGAGGGGTGATAATGGTTCCTGAACCTGGTGGTGTGGGTCCTGAGGCTCCTGTACTTCCTTCATGTTGGTTCAGGGGTAATAACTGTCCCTGAACCTGATGGTGTGGGTCCTGAGGCTCCTGTACCTTCTTCCTGATGGTTGACGGGATTTAACTATCTCTGAACCTGGTGGTGTCGGTCCTGAGGCACCTGTACCTCCTTCCTGATGGTTGAGGGGTAATAACTGTCCCTGAACCTGATGGTGTGGGTACTGAGGCTCCTGTACGTGATGGTTGAGGGGTGATAACTGTCCCTGAACCTGGTGGTGTGGTACCTGAGGCTCCTGTATCTCCTTCCTGATGGTTCAGGGGTGATAACCGTTCCTGAACCTGGTGGTGTGGGTACTGAGGCTCCTGTACCTCCTTCCTGATGGTTGAGGTGTAATAACTGTCCCTGAACCTGGTGGTTTGGGTCCTGAGGCTCCTGTACCTCCTCCCTGATGGTTGAGGGGAGATAACTGTCCCTGAACCTGGTGGTGTGGGTCCTGAGGCTCCTGTACCTCCTTCCTGATGGTTGAGGGGTGGTCACTGTCCTTGAACCTGGCGGTGTGGGTCCTGAGGCTCCTGTACCTCCTTCTTGATGGTTGACGGGATTTAACTGTCCCTGAACCTGGTTGTGTGCCTCCTGACGCTCCTGTACCTCCTTCCTGATGGTTGAGGGGTGATAATGGTTCCTGAACCTGGTGGTGTGGGTCCTGAGGCTCCTGTACTTCCTTCATGTTGGTTCAGGGGTAATAACTGTCCCTGAACCTGGCGGTGTGGGTCCTGAGGCTCCTGTACCTCCTTCCTGATGGTTGTGGGGTAATAACTGTCTCTGAACCTGGTGGTGTGGGTCCTGAGGCTCCTGTATCTCCTTCCTCATGGTTGAGGCGTGATCATTGTCCCTGAACCGGGTGGTGTGGGTCCTCAGGCTCCTGTACCTCCTTCCTGATGGTTGAGGGGTGATCACTGTCCCTGAACCTGGTGGTATGGGACCTTAGGCTCCTGTCTCTCCTTCCTGATGGTTGAGGGGTGATAACTGTCCCTGAACCTGGTGGTGTGGGTCCTAAGCATCCTGTACCTACTTCCTGATGGTTGAAGGGTGATAACTGTCCCTGAACCTGGTGGTGTGGCTCCTGAGGCTCCTGTACCTCCTTCCTGATGGTTGAGTGGTGATAATGGTTCCTGAACCTGGTGGTGTGGGTCCTGAGGCTCCTGTACCTCCTTCCTGATGGTTGTGGGGTAATAACTATCTCTGAACCTGGTGGTGTGGGTCCTGAGTCTCCTGTACCTGATGGTTGAGGGGTGATAACTGACCCTGAACCTGGCGGTGTGGGTCCTGAGGCTCCTGTACCTGATGGTTCAGAGGTGATAACTGTCCCTGAACCTAGAGGTGTGGGTCCTGAGGCTCTTGTACCTCCTTCCTGATGGTTGTGGGGAAATAACTGTCTCTGAACCTGCTGGTGTGGGTCCTGAGGCTCCTGTATCTCCTTCCTGATGGTTGAGGCGTGATCACTGTCCCTGAACCGGGTGGTGTGGGTCCTGAGGCTCCTGTACCTCCTTCTTGATGGTTGACGGGATTTAACTGTCCCTGAACCTGGTTGTGTGCCTCCTGACGCTCCTGTACCTCCTTCCTGATGGTTGAGGGGTGATAATGGTTTCTGAACCTGGTGGTGTGGGTCCTGAGGCTCCTGTACTTCCTTCATGTTGGTTCAGGGGTAATAACTGTCCCTGAACCTGGCGGTGTGGGTCCTGAGGCTCCTGTACCTCCTTCCTGATGCTTGTGGGGTAATAACTGTCTCTGAACCTGGTGGTGTGGGTCCTGAGGCTACTGTATCTCCTTCCTCATGGTTGAGGCGTGATCATTGTCCCTGAACCGGGTGGTGTGGGTCCTCAGGCTCCTGTACCTCCTTCATGATGGTTGACGGGATTTAACTGTTCCTGAACCTGGTGGTGCAGATCCAGAGGCTCCTGTACCTCCTTCCTGATGGTTGAGGGGTAATAACTGTCCCTGAACCTGATGGTGTGGGTCCTGAGGCTCCTGTACCTTCTTCCTGATGGTTGACGGGATTTAACTGTCTCTGAACCTGGTGGTGTCGGTCCTGAGGCACCTGTACCTCCTTCCTAATGGTTGAGGAGAAATAACTGTCCCTGAACATGGTGGTGTGGGTCCTGAGGCTCCTGTACGTGATGGTTGAGGGGTGATAACTGTCCCTGAACCTGGTGGTGTGGCACCTGAGGCTCCTGTATCTCCTTCCTGATGGTTGAGGGGTGATAACCGTTCCTGAACCTGGTGGTGTGGGCACTGAGGCTCCTGTACCTGCTTCCTGATGGTTGAGGGATGATAACTGTCCCTGAACCTGGTGGTGTGCGTCCTGAGCCCCCTGTACCTCCTTCCTGATGGTTGAGGTGTAATAACTGTCCCTGAACCTGGTGGTTTGGGTCCTGAGGCTCCTGTACCTCCTTCCTGATGATTGAGGGGAGATAACTGTCCCTGAACCTGGCGGTGTGGGTCCTGAGGCTCCTGTACCTGATGGTTGAGAGGTGATAACTGTCCCTGAACCTAGAGGTGTAGGTCCTGAGGCTCCGGTACCTCCTTCCTGATGGTTGAGGGGTAATAACTGTCCCTGAACCTGATGGTGTGGGTACTGAGGCTCCTGTACCTTCTTCCTGATGGTTGACGGGATTTAACTGTCCCTGTGCCTGGCATTGTGGGTCCTGAGGCTCCTGTACCTCCTTCCTGATGGTTGAAGGGCAATACCTGTCCCTGAACCTGGTGGTGTGGGTCCTGAGGCTCCTGTACCTCCTTCCTGATGGTTGTGGGGTAATAACTATCTCTGAACCTGGTGGTGTGGGTCCTGAGTCTCCTGTACCTGATGGTTGAGGGGTGATAACTGACCCTGAACCTGGTGGTGTGGGTCCTGAGGCTCCTGTACCTCCTCCCTGATGGTTGAGGGGAGATAACTGTCCCTGAACCTGGTGGTGTGGGTCCTGAGGCTCCTGTACCTCTTTCCTGATGGTTGAGGGGTGATAACTGTCCCTGTGCCTGGCATTGTGGGTCCTGAGGCTCTTGTACCTCCTTCCTGATGGTTGTGGGGAAATAACTGTCTCTGAACCTGCTGGTGTGGGTCCTGAGGCTCCTGTATCTCCTTCCTGATGGTTGAGGCGTGATCACTGTCCCTGAACCTGGTGGTGTGGGTCCTGAGGCTCCTGTATCTCCTTCCTCATGGTTGAGGCGTGATCATTGTCCCTGAACCGGGTTGTGTGCCTCCTGACGCTCCTGTACCTCCTTCCTGATGGTTGAGGGGTGATAATGGTTCCTGAACCTGGTGGTGTGGGTCCTGAGGCTCCTGTACTTCCTTCATGTTGGTTCAGGGGTAATAACTGTCCCTGAACCTGATGGTGTGGGTCCTGAGGCTCCTGTACCTTCTTCCTGATGGTTGACGGGATTTAACTGTCTCTGAACCTGGTGGTGTCGGTCCTGAGGCACCTGTACCTCCTTCCTGATGGTTGAGGGGTAATAACTGTCCCTGAACCTGATGGTGTGGGTACTGAGGCTCCTGTACGTGATGGTTGAGGGGTGATAACTGTCCCTGAACCTGGTGGTGTGGTACCTGAGGCTCCTGTATCTCCTTCCTGATGGTTCAGGGGTGATAACCGTTCCTGAACCTGGTGGTGTGGGTACTGAGGCTCCTGTACCTCCTTCCTGATGGTTGAGGTGTAATAACTGTCCCTGAACCTGGTGGTTTGGGTCCTGAGGCTCCTGTACCTCCTCCCTGATGGTTGAGGGGAGATAACTGTCCCTGAACCTGGTGGTGTGGGTCCTGAGGCTCCTGTACCTCCTTCCTGATGGTTGAGGGGTGATCACTGTCCCTGAACCTGGTGGTGTGTGTCCTGAGGCTCATGTATCTCCTTCCTGATGGTTGTGGGGTAATAACTGTCTCTGAACCTGGCTGTGTGGGTCCTGAGGCTCCTGTACCTCCTTCCTGATGGTTGACGGGATTTAACTGTCCCTGAACCTGGTGGTGTGGGTCCTGAGGCTCCTTTACCTCCTTCCAGTTGGTTGAGGGGTGATAACTGTCCCTGAACCTGGCGGTGTGGGTCCTGAGGCTCCTGTACCTTCTTCCTGATGGTTGACGGGATTTAACTGTCTCTGAACCTGGTGGTGTCGGTCCTGAGGCACCTGTACCTCCTTCCTAATGGTTGAGGAGAAATAACTGTCCCTGAACATGGTGGTGTGGGTCCTGAGGCTCCTGTACGTGATCGTTGAGGGGTGATAACTGTCCCTGAACCTGGTGGTGTGGGTCCTGAGGCTCCTGTACCTACTTCCTGATGGTTGAGAGGTGATAACTGTCCCTGAACCTGGTGGTGTGGGTCCTGAGGCTCCTGTACCTCCTTCCTGATGGTTGACGGGATTTAACTGTCCCTGAACCTGGTGGTGTGGGTCCTGAGGCTCCTTTACCTCCTTCCTGTTGGTTGAGGGGTGATAACTGTCCCTGAACCTGGCGGTGTGGGTCCTGAGGCTCCTGTACCTGATGGTTGAGAGGTGATAACTGTCCCTGAACCTAGAGGTGTGGGTGCCGAGGCTCCTGTACCTCCTTCCTGATGGTTGAGAGGTGATAACTGTCCCTGAACCTGGTGGTGTGGGTCCTGAGGCTCCTGTACCTCCTTCCTGATGGTTGAGGGGTGATCACTGTCCCTGAACCTGGTGGTGTGGCTCCTGAGGCTCCGGTACCTCCTTCCTGATGGTTGAGGGGTGATCACTGTCCCTGAACCTGGTGGTGTGGGTCCTGAGGCTCCTGTAACTCCTTCCTGATGGTTGAGGGGTGATCACTGTCCCTGAACCTGGTGGTGTGGGTCCTGAGGCTCCTGTACCTCCTTCCTGATCGTTGAGGGGTGATCACTGTCCCTGAACCTGGTGGTGTGGGTCCTGAGGCTCCTGTATCTCCTTCCTGATGGTTGAGGGGTGATCACTGTCCCTGAACCTGGTGGTGTGGGTCCTGAGGCTCCTGTAACTCCTTCCTGATGGTTGAGGGGTGATCACTGTCCCTGAACCTGGTGGTGTGGGTCCTGAGGCTCCTGTACCTCCTTCCTGATCGTTGAGGGGTGATCACTGTCCCTGAACCTGGTGGTGTGGGTCCTGAGGCTCCTGTACCTGATGGTTGAGAGGTGATAACTGTCCCTGAACCTAGAGGTGTGGGTGCCGAGGCTCCTGTACCTCCTTCCTGATGGTTGAGAGGTGATAACTGTCCCTGAACCTGGTGGTGTGGGTCCTGAGGCTCCTGTACCTCCTTCCTGATGGTTGAGGGGTGATCACTGTCCCTGAACCTGGTGGTGTGGCTCCTGAGGCTCCGGTACCTCCTTCCTGATGGTTGAGGGGTGATCACTGTCCCTGAACCTGGTGGTGTGGGTCCTGAGGCTCCTGTAACTCCTTCCTGATGGTTGAGGGGTGATCACTGTCCCTGAACCTGGTGGTGTGGGTCCTGAGGCTCCTGTACCTCCTTCCTGATCGTTGAGGGGTGATCACTGTCCCTGAACCTGGTGGTGTGGGTCCTGAGGCTCCTGTATCTCCTTCCTGATGGTTGAGGGGTGATCACTGTCCCTGAACCTGGCGGTGTGGGTCCTGAGGCTCCTGTAACTCCTTCCTGATGGTTGAGGGGTGATAACTGTTCCTGAACCTGGTGGTGTGGGTCCTGAGGCTCCTGTACCTCCTTCCTAATGGTTGTGGGGTAATAACTGTCTCTGAAACTGGTGGTGTGGGTCCTGAGGCTCCTGTGTCTCCTTCCTAATGTTTGAGGCGTGATCACTGTCCCTGAACCTGGTGGTGTGGATCCTGAGGCTCCTGTACCTCCTTCCTGATGGTTGAGGGGTGATCACTGTCCCTGAACCTGGTGGTGTGTGTCCTGAGGCTCCTGAACCTAGAGCTGTGGGTCCCGAGGCTCCTGTACCTCCTTGATGGTTGTGGGGTGATCACTGTCCCTGAACCTGGTGGTGTGGGTCCTGAGGCTCCTGTACCTCCTTCCTGATGGTTGAGGGGTGATCACTGTCCCTGAACCTGGTGGTGTGTGTCCTGAGGCTCCAGTACCTCCCTCCTGATGGTTGACGGGATTTAACTGTTCCTAAACCTGGTGGTGCAGGTCCATAGGCTCCTGTACCTCCTTCCTGATGGTTGAGGGGTAATAACTGTCCCTGAACCTGATGGTGTGGGTCCTGAGACTCCTGTAGCTTCTTCCTGATGGTTGACGGGATTTAACTGTCCCTGAACCTGGTGGTGTGGGTCCTGAGGCTCCTGTACCTGATGGTTGACAGGTGATAACTGTCCCTGAACCTAGAGGTGTGGGTCCTGAGGCTCCTGTACCTCTTTCCTGATGGTTGAGGGGTGATCACTGTCCCTGAACTGGTGGTGTGGGTCCTGAGGCTCCTGTACCTCCTCCCTGATGGTTGAGGGGAGATAACTGTCCCTGAACCTGGTGGTGTGTGTCCTGAGGCTCCTGTACCTCCTCCCTAATGGTTGAGGGGAGATAACTGTCCCTGAAACTGGCGGTGTGGGTCCTGAGGCTCCTGTACCTGATGGTTGAGAGGTGATAACTTTCCCTGAACCTAGAGGTGTGGGTCCTGAGGCTCCTGTACCTCCTTCCAGATGGTTGAGGGGTGATAACTGTCTCTGAACCTGGTGGTGTGGGTCCTGAGGCTACTGTACCTCCTTCCTGATGGTTGACGGGATTTAACTGTCCCAGAACCTGGTGGTGTGGGTCCTGAGGCTCCTGTACCTCCTTCCCGATGGTTGAGGGGTGTTAACTGTCCCTGAACCTAGCGGTGTGGGTCCTGAGGCTCCTGTACCTCCTTCCTGATGGTTGAGTGGTGATAACTGTCCCTGAACCCGGTGGCGTGGGTCCCGAGGCTCCTGTAACTCCTTCCTGATGGTTGAGGGGTGATCACTGTCCCTGAACCTGGTGGTGTGTGTCCTGAGGCTCCTGTACCTCCTTCCTGATGGTTGACGGGATTTAACTGTTCCTAAACCTGGTGGTGCAGGTCCAGAGGCTCCTGTACCTCCTTCCTGATGGTTGAGGGGTAATAACTGTCCCTGAACCTGATGGTGTGGGTCCTGAGGCTCCTGTACCTTCTTCTTGATGGTTGACGGGATTTAACTGTTCCTGAACCTGGTGGTGCAGGTCCAGAGGCTCCTGTACCTCCTTCCTGATGGTTGAGGGGTAATAACTGTCCCTGAACCTGGTGGTGTGGGTCCTGAGGCTACTGTACCTCCTTCCTGATGGTTGACGGGATTTAACTGTCCCAGAACCTGGTGGTGTGGGTCCTGAGGCTCCTGTACCTCCTTCCCGATGGTTGAGGGGTGATAACTGTCCCTGAACCTAGCGGTGTGGGTGCTGAGGCTCCTGTACCTGATGGTTGAGAGGTGATAACTGTCCCTGAACCTGGTGGCGTGGGTCCCGAGGCTCCTGTAACTCCTTCCTGATGGTTGAGGGGTGATCACTGTCCCTGAACCTGGTGGTGTGGGTCCTGAGGCTCCTGTACCTCCTTCCTGATGGTTGAGGGGTGATCACATTCCCTGAACCTGGTGGTGTGTGTCCTGAGGCTCCTGTACCTCCTTCCTGATGGTTGAGGGATGATAACTGTCCCTGAACCTGGTGGTGTGGGTCCTGAGGCTCCTGTACCTCCTCCCTGATGGTTGAGGGGAGATAACTGTCCCTGAACCTGGCGGTGTGGGTCCTGAGGCTCCTGTACCTGATGGTTGAGAGGTGATAACTGTCCCTGAAACTGGCGGTGTGGGTCCTGAGGCTCCTGTACCTCCTTCCTGATGGTTGAGGGGTGATAACTGTCCCTGTGCCTGGCATTGTGCGTCCTGAGGCTCCTGTACCTCCTTCCTGATTGTTGAGGGGCGATAACTGTCCCGTAACCTGGTGGTGTGGGTCCTGAGGCTCCTGTACCTCCTTCCTGATGGTTGAGAGGTGATAATGGTTCCTGAACCTGGTGGTGTGGGTCCTGAGGCTCCTGTATCTCCTTCCTGATGGTTGAGGGGTGATAACTGTCGCTGACCCTGGTGGTGTGAGCCCTGAGGCTCCTGTACCTCCTTCCTGATGGTTGAGGGGTGATCACTGTCCCTGAACCTAGAGGTGTGAGTCCTGAGGCTCCTGTACCTCCTTCCTGATGGTTGAGGGATGATAACTGTCCCTGATCCTGGTGGTGTGGGTCCTGAGGCTCCTGTACCTCCTTCCTGATGGTTGAGGGATGATAACTGTCCCTGAAAATGGTGGTGTGGGTCCTGTGGCTACTGTAGCTCCTCCCTGATGGTTGAGGGGTGATAACTGTCCCTGAACCTGCTGGTGTGGGTCCTGAGGCTCCTCTACCTCCTTCCTGATGGTTGTGGGGTAATAGTTGTCCCTGAACCTGGCGGTGTGGGTCCTGAGGCTCCTGTACCTGATGGTTGAGAGGTGATAACTGTCCCTGAACCTGTTGGTGTGGGTCCTGAGGCTCCTGTACCTCCTTCCTGATGGTTGAGGGGTGATAACTGTCCCTGAACCTGGTGGTGTGGGTCCTGAGGCTCATGTATCTCCTTCCTGATGGTTGAGGGGTAATAACTGCCCCTGAACCTGCTGGTGTGGGTCCTGAGGCTCCTGTACCTCCTTCCTGATGGTTGAGAGGTATTATGGTTCCTGAACCTGGTGGTGTGGGTCCTGAGGCTCCTGTACATCCTTCCTGATGGTTGAGGGGTGATCACTGTCCCTAAACCTGCTGGTGTGGGTCCCGAGGCTCCTGTACCTCCTTCCTGATGGTTGAGAGGTGATAACTGTCCCTGAACCTGGTGGTGTGAGCCCTGTGGCTCCTGTACCTCCTTCCTGATGGTTGAGGGGTGATCACTGTCCCTGAACCTAGAGGTGTGGGTCCTGAGGCTCCTGTACCTCCTTCCTGATGGTTGAGGGATGATAACTGTCCCTGATCCTTGTGGTGTGGGTCCTGAGGCTCCTGTACCTCCTTCCCGATGGTTGAGGGATGATAACTGTCCCTGAAAATGGTGGTGTGGGTCCTGTGGCTACTGTAGCTCCTCCCTGATGGTTGAGGGGAGATAACTGTCCCTGAACCTGCTGGTGTGGGTCCTGAGGCTCCTGTACCTCCTTCCTGATGGTTGTGGGGTAATAGTTGTCCCTGAACCTGGCGGTGTGGGTCCTGAGGCTCCTGTACCTGATGGTTGAGAGGTGATAACTGTCCCTGAACCTGGTGGTGTGGGTCCCGAGGCTCCTGTACCTCCTTCCTGATGGTTGAGGGGTGATAACTGTCCCTGAACCTGGTGGTGTGGGTCCTGAGGCTCATGTATCTCCTTCCTGATGGTTGAGGGGTAATAACTGCCCCTGAACCTGCTGGTGTGGGTCCTGAGGCTACTGTACCTCCTTCCTGATGGTTGAGGGGCGATAACTGTCCCGTAACCTGGTGGTGTGGGTCCTGAGGCTCCTGTACCTCCTTCCTGATGGTTGAGGGGTGATAACTGACCCTGAACCTGCTGGTGTGGGTCCCGAGGCTCCTGTACCTCCTTCCTGATGGTTGAGAGGTGATAACTGTCCCTGAACCTGGTGGTGTGAGCCCTGTGGCTCCTGTACCTCCTTCCTGATGGTTGAGGGGTGATCACTGTCCCTGAACCTGGTGGTGTGGGTCCTGAGGCTCCTGTACCTCCTTCCTGATGGTTGAGGGATGATAACTGTCCCTGATCCTGGTGGTGTGGGTCCTGAGGCTCCTGTACCTCCTTCCTGATGGTTGAGGGATGATAACTGTCCCTGAAAATGGTGGTGTGGGTCCTGTGGCTACTGTAGCTCCTCCCTGATGGTTGAGGGGAGATAACTGTCCCTGAACCTGCTGGTGTGGGTCCTGAGGCTCCTGTACCTCCTTCCTGATGGTTGTGGGGTAATAGTTGTCCCTGAACCTGGCGGTGTGGGTCCTGAGGCTCCTGTACCTGATGGTTGAGAGGTGATAACTGTCCCTGAACCTGGTGGTGTGGGTCCCGAGGCTCCTGTAACTCCTTCCTGATGGTTGAGGGGTGATTACTGTCCCTAAACCTGGTGGTGTGGGTCCTGAGGCTCCTGTACCTCCTTCCTGATGGTTGAGGGGTGATAACTGTCCCTTAAACTGGTGGTGTGGGTCCTGAGGCTCATGTATCTCCTTCCTGATGGTTGAGGGGTAATAACTGCCCCTGAACATGCTGGTGTGGATACTGAGGCTCCTGTATCTCCTTCATGATGGTTGAGGGGTGATCACTGTCCCTGAACCTGGTGGTGTGGGTCCTGAGGCTCCTGTATCTCCTTCCTGATGGTTGAGGGGTGATAACTGACCCTGAACCTGGTGGTGTGGGTCCTGAGGCTCCTGTACCACCTTCCTGATGGTTGAGGGGTGATCACTGTCCCTGAACCTGGCGGTGTGGGTCCTGAGGCTCCTGTAACTCCTTCCTGATGTTTGAGGGATGATAACTGATCCTGAACCTGGTGGTGTGGGTCCTGAGGCTCCTGTACCTCCTTCCTGATGGTTGAGGGATGATAACTGTCCCTGAACCTGGTGGTGTGGGTCCTGAGGCTCCTGTACCTCCTCGCTGATGGTTGACGGGATGTAACTGTCCCTGAACCTGGCGGTGTGGGTCCTGCGGCTCCTGTACCTGATGGTTGACAGGTGATAACTGTCCCTGAACCTAGAGGTATGGGTCCTCAGGCTCCTGTCCCTCTTTCCTGATGGTTGAGGGGTGATCACTGTCCCTGAAACTGGCGGTGTGGGTCCTGAGGCTCCTGTACCTGATGGTTGACAGGTGATAACTGTCCCTGAACCTAGAGGTATGGGTCCTCAGGCTCCTGTCCCTCTTTCCTGATGGTTGAGGGGTGATCACTGTCCCTGAAACTGGTGGTGTGGGTCCTGAGGCTCCTGTACCTCTTTCATGATGGTTGAGGGGTGATAATTGTTCCTGAACCTGGTGGTGTGGGTCCTGAGGCTCCTGTACCTTCTCCCTGATGGTTGAGGGTAGATAACAGTCCCTGAACCTGGCAGTGTGGGTCCCGAGGCTACTCTACCTCCTTCCTGATGGTTGAGGGGTGATAACTGTTCCTGAACCTGGTGGTGTGGGTCCTGAGGCTCCTGTACCTCCTTCCTGATGGTTGAGGGGTGATAACTGTCCCTGTGCCTGGCATTGTGCGTCCTGAGGCTCCTGTACCTCCTTCCTGATGGTTGAGGGGTAATAACTGTCCCGTAACCTGGTGGTGTGGGTCCTGAGGCTCCTGTACCTCCTTCCTGATGGTTGAGAGGTGATAATGGTTCCTGAACCTGGTGGTGTGGGTCCTGAGGCTCCTGTACCTGATGGTTGACAGGTGATAACTGTCCCTGAACCTAGAGGTATGGGTCCTCAGGCTCCTGTCCCTCTTTCCTGATGGTTGAGGGGTGATCACTGTCCCTGAAACTGGCGGTGTGGGTCCTGAGGCTCCTGTACCTGATGGTTGACAGGTGATAACTGTCCCTCAACCTAGAGGTATGGATCCTCAGGCTCCTGTCCCTCTTTCCTGATGGTTGAGGGGTGATCACTGTCCCTGAAACTGGTGGTGTGGGTCCTGAGGCTCCTGTACCTCTTTCATGATGGTTGAGGGGTGATAATTGTTCCTGAACCTGGTGGTGTGGGTCCTGAGGCTCCTGTACCTTCTCCCTGATGGTTGAGGGTAGATAACAGTCCCTGAACCTGGCGGTGTGGGTCCCGAGGCTACTCTACCTCCTTCCTGATGGTTGAGGGGTGATAACTGTTCCTGAACCTGGTGGTGTGGGTCCTGAGGCTCCTGTACCTCCTTCCTGATGGTTGAGAGGTGATAATGGTTCCTGAACCTGGTGGTGTGGGTCCTGAGGCTCCTGTACATCCTTCCTGATGGTTGAGGGGTGATCACTGTCCCTGAACCTGGTGGTGTGTGTCCTGAGGCTCCTGTACATCCTTCCTGTTGGTTGAGGGGTGATCACTGTCCCTAAACCTGCTGGTGTGGGTCCCGAAGCTCCTGTACCTCCTTCCTGATGGTTGAGGGGTGATCACTGTCCCTGAACCTAGAGGTGTGGGTCCTGAGACTCCTGTACCTCCTTCCTGATGGTTGAGGGATGATAACTGTCCCTGATCCTGGTGGTGTGGGTCCTGAGGCTCCTGTACCTCCTTCCTGATGGTTGAGGGATGATAACTGTCCCTGATCCTGGTGGTGTGGGTCCTGAGGCTCCTGTACCTCCTTCCTGATGGTTGAGGGATGATAACTGTCCCTGAAAATGGTGGTGTGGGTCCTGTGGCTACTGTAGCTCCTCCCTGATGGTTGAGGGGAGATAACTGTCCCTGAACCTGCTGGTGTGGGTCCTGAGGCTCCTGTACCTCCTTCCTGATGGTTGTGGGGTAATAGTTGTCCCTGAACCTGGCGGTGTGGGTCCTGAGGCTCCTGTACCTGATGGTTGAGAGGTGATAACTGTCCCTGAACCTGGTGGTGTTGGTCCCGAGGCTCCTGTAACTCCTTCCTGATGGTTGAGGGGTGATCACTGTCCCTAAACCTGGTGGTGTGGGTCCTGAGGCTCCTGTACCTCCTTCCTGATGGTTGTGGGGTGATAACTGTCCCTGAACCTGGTGGTGTGGGTCCTGAGGCTCATGTATCTCCTTCCTGATGGTTGAGGGGTGATAACTGTCCCTGAACCTGGTGGTGTGGGTCCTGAGGCTCATGTATCTCCTTCCTGATGGTTGAGGGGTAATAACTGCCCCTGAACCTGCTGGTGTGGGTCCTGAGGCTCCTGTACCTCCTTCCTGATGGTTGAGGGGCGATAACTGTCCCGTAACCTGGTGGTGTGGGTCCTGAGGCTCCTGTACCTCCTTCCTGATGGTTGAGAGGTGATAATGGTTCCTGAACCTGGTGATGTGGATCCTGAGGCTCCTGTACATCCTTCCTGATGGTTGAGGGGTGATAACTGTCCCTGAACTTGGTGGTGTGAGCCCTGTGGCTCCTGTACCTCCTTCCTGATGGTTGAGGGGTGATCACTGTCCCTGAACCTAGAGGTGTGGGTCCTGAGGCTCCTGTACCTCCTTCCTGATGGTTGAGGGATGATAACTGTCCCTGATCCTGGTGGTGTGGGTCCTGAGGCTCCTGTACCTCCTTCCTGATGGTTGAGAGGTGATAACTGTCCCTGAACTTGGTGGTGTGAGCCCTGTGGCTCCTGTACCTCCTTCCTGATGGTTGAGGGGTGATCACTGTCCCTGAACCTAGAGGTGTGGGTCCTGAGGCTCCTGTACCTCCTTCCTGATGGTTGAGGGATGATAACTGTCCCTGATCCTGGTGGTGTGGGTCCTGAGGCTCCTGTACCTCCTTCCTGATAGTTGAGGGATGATAACTGTCCCTGAAAATGGTGGTGTGGGTCCTGTGGCTACTGTAGCTCCTCCCTGATGGTTGAGGGGAGATAACTGTCCCTGAACCTGCTGGTGTGGGTCCTGAGGCTCCTGTACCTCCTTCCTGATGGTTGTGGGGTAATAGTTGTCCCTGAACCTGGCGGTGTGGGTCCTGAGGCTCCTGTACCTGATGGTTGAGAGGTGATAACTGTCCCTGAACCTGGTGGTGTGGGTCCCGAGGCTCCTGTAACTCCTTCCTGATGGTTGAGGGGTGATCACTGTCCCTAAACCTGGTGGTGTGGGTCCACAGGCTCCTGTACCTCCTTCCTGATGGTTGAGGGGTGATCACTGTCCCTGAACCTGGTGGTGTGGGTCCTGAGGCTCCTGTAACTCCTTCCTGATGTTTGAGGGATGATAACTGATCCTGAACCTGGTGGTGTGGGTCCTGAGGCTCCTGTACCTCCTTCCTGATGGTTGTGGGGTAATAGTTGTCCCTGAACCTGGCGGTGTGGGTCCTGAGGCTCCTGTACCTGATGGTTGACAGGTGATAACTGTCCCTGAACCTAGAGGTATGGGTCCTCAGGCTCCTGTCCCTCTTTCCTGATGGTTGAGGGGTGATCACTGTCCCTGAAACTGGCGGTGTGGGTCCTGAGGCTCCTGTACCTCTTTCCTGATGGATGAGGGGTGATAATTGTTCCTGAACCTGGTGGTGTGGGTCCTGAGGCTCCTGTACCTCTTTCATGATGGTTGAGGGGTGATAATTGTTCCTGAACCTGGTGGTGTGGGTCCTGAGGCTCCAGTACCTCCTTCCTGATGGTTGACGGGATTTAACTGTCCCTGAACCTGGTGGTGTGGGTCCTGAGGCTCCTGTACCTGATGGTTGAGGGGTGATAACTGTCCCTGAACCTGGTGGTGTGGGTCCTGAGGCTCCTGTACCTCCTTCCTGATGGTTGATGGGATTTAACTGTTCCTAAACCTGGTGGTGCAGGTCCAGAGGCTCCTGTACCTCCTTCCTGATGGTTGAGGGGTAATAACTGTCCCTGAACCTGATGGTGTGGGTCCTGAGGCTCCTGTACGTTCTTCATGATGGTTGACGGGATTTAACTGTTCCTGAACCTGGTGGTGCAGGTCCAGAGGCTCCTGTACCTCCTTCCTGATGGTTGAGGGGTAATAACTGTCCCTGAACCTGGTGGTGTGGGTCCTGAGGCTACTGTACCTCCTTCCTGATGGTTGTCGGGATTTAACTGTCCCAAAACCTGGTGGTGTGGGTCCTGAGGCTCCTGTACCTCCTTCCTGATGCTTGAGGGGTGATAACTGTCCCTGAACCTGGTGGTGTGGGTCCTGAGGCTCCTGTACCTGATGGTTGAGAGGTGATAACTGTCCCTGAACCTGGTGGTGTGGGTCCTGAGGCTCCTGTAACTACTTCCTGATGGTTGAGGGGTGATCACTGTCCCTGAACCTGGTGGTGTGTGTCCTGAGGCTCCTGTATCTCCTTCCTGATGGTTGAGGGGTGATCACTGTCCCTGAACCTGGTGGTGTGTGTCCTGAGGCTCCTGTATCTCCTTCCTGATGGTTGAGGGGTGATCACTGTCCCTGAACCTGGTGGTGTGAGTCCTGAGGCTCCTGTACCTCCTTCCTGATGGTTGAGGGGTGATCACTGTCCCTGAACCAAGAGGTGTGGGTCCTGAGGCTCCTGTACCTCCTCCCTGATGGTTGAGGGATGATAACTGTCCCTGATCCTGGTGGTGTGGGTCCTGAGGCTCCTGTACCTCCTTCCTGATGGTTGAGGGATGATCACTGTCCCTGAACCTGCTGGTGTGTGTCCTGAGGCTCCTGTACCTCCTCCCTGATGGTTGAGGGGAGATAACTGTCCCTGAACCTGGCGGTGTGGGTCCTGAGGCTCCTGTACCTGATGGTTGAGAGGTGATAACTGTCCCTGAAACTGGCGGTGTGGGTCCTGAGGCTACTCTACCTCCTTCCTGATGGTTGAGGGGTGATAACTGTTCCTGAACCTGGTGGTGTGGGTCCTGAGGCTCCTGTACCTCCTTCCTGATGGTTGAGGGGTGATAACTGTCCCTCTGCCTTGCATTGTGCGTCCTGAGGCTCCTGTATCTCATTCCTCATGGTTGAGGCGTGATCACTGTCCCTGAACCGGGTGGTGTGTGTCCTGAGGCTCCTGTACCTCCTTCCTGATGGTTGTCGGGATTTAACTGTCCCAAAACCTGGTGGTGTGGGTCCTGAGGCTCCTGTACCTCCTTCCTGATGGTTGAGGGGTAATAACTGCCCCTGAACCTGCTGGTGTGGGTCCTGAGACTCCTGTACCTCCTTCCTGATGGTTGAGGGGCGATAACTGTCCCTGAACCTGGTGGTGTGGGTCCTGAGGCTCCTGTACCTCCTTCCTGATGGTTGAGAGGTGATAATGGTTCCTGAACCTGGTGGTGTGGGTCCTGAGGCTACTGAACATCCTTCCTGATGGTTGAGGGGTGATCACTGTCCCTGAACCTAGAGGTGTGGGTCCTGAGGCTCCTGTACCTCCTTCCTGATGGTTGAGGGATGATAACTGTCCCTGAACCTGGTGGTGTGAGTCCTGAGGCTCATGTACCTCCTTCCTGATGGTTGAGGGGTGATCACTGTCCCTGAACCTAGAGGTGTGGGTCCTGAGGCTCCTGTACCTCCTTCCTGATGGTTGAGGGATGATAACTGTCCCTGATCCTGGTGGTGTGGGTCCTGAGGCTCCTGTACCTCCTTCCTGATGGTTGAGGGATGATAACTGTCCCTGAAAATGGTGGTGTGGGTCCTGTGGCTACTGTAGCTCCTCCCTGATGGTTGAGGGGAGATAACTGTCCCTGAACCTGCTGGTGTGGGTCCTGAGGCTCCTGTACCTCCTTCCTGATGGTTGTGGGGTAATAGTTGTCCCTGAACCTGGCGGTGTGGGTCCTGACGCTCCTGTACCTGATGGTTGAGAGGTGATAACTGTCCCTGAACCTGGTGGTGTGGGTCCCGAGGCTCCTGTAACTCCTTCCTGATGGTTGAGGGGTGATCACTGTCCCTGAACCTGGTGGTGTGGGTCCTGAGGCTCATGTATCTCCTTCCTGATGGTTGAGGGGTAATAACTGCCCCTGAACCTGCTGGTGTGGGTCCTGAGGCTCCTGTATCTCCTTCATGATGTTTGAGGGGTGATAACTGTTCCTGAACCTGGTGGTGTGGGTCCCTAGGCTGCTGTATCTCCTTCCTGATGGTTGAGGGGTGATCACTGTCCCTGAACCTGGCGGTGTGGGTCCTGAGGCTCCTGTAACTCCTTCCTGATGTTTGAGGGATGATAACTGATCCTGAACCTGGTGGTGTGGGTCCTGAGGCTCCTGTGCCTGATGGTTGACAGGTGATAACTGTCCCTGAACCTAGAGGTATGGGTCCTGATGGTTCAGAGGTGATAACTGTCCCTGAACCTAGAGGTGTGGGTCCTGAGGCTCCTGTACCTCTTTCCAGATGGTTGAGGGGTGATAACTGTCACTGAACCTGCTGGTGTGGGTCCTGAGGCTCCTGTACCTCCTTCCTGATGGTTTTGGGGTAATAACTGTCCCTGAACCTGGTGGTGTGGGTCCTGAGGCTCCTGTATCTCCTTCCTGATTGTTGAGGGGTGATAACTGACCCTGAACCTGGTGGTGTGGGTCCTGAGGCTCCTGTAACTCCTTCCTGATGTTTGAGGGATGATAACTGATCCTGAACCTGGTGGTGTGGGTCCTGAGGCTCCTGTACCTCCTTCCTGATGGTTGTGGGGTAATAGTTGTCCCTGAACCTGGCGGTGTGGGTCCTGACGCTCCTGTACCTGATGGTTGAGAGGTGATAACTGTCCCTGAACCTGGTGGTGTGGGTCCCGAGGCTCCTGTAACTCCTTCCTGATGGTTGAGGGGTGATCACTGTCCCTGAACCTGGTGGTGTGGGTCCTGAGGCTCATGTATCTCCTTCCTGATGGTTGAGGGGTAATAACTGCCCCTGAACCTGCTGGTGTGGGTCCTGAGGCTCCTGTACCTCCTTCCTGATGGTTGTGGGGTAATAGTTGTCCCTGAACCTGGCGGTGTGGGTCCTGACGCTCCTGTACCTGATGGTTGAGAGGTGATAACTGTCCCTGAACATGGTGGTGTGCGTCCCGAGGCTCCTGTACCTCCTTCCTGATGGTTGAGTGGTGATCACTGTCCCTGAACCTGCTGGTGTGGGTCCTGAGGCTCCTGTATCTCCTTCATGATGGTTGAGGGGTGATAACTGTTCCTGAACCTGGTGGTGTGGGTCCCTAGGCTGCTGTATCTCCTTCCTGATGGTTGAGGGGTGATCACTGTCCCTGAACCTGGTGGTGTGGGTCCTGAGGCTCCTGTAACTCCTTCCTGATGTTTGAGGGATGATAACTGATCCTGAACCTGGTGGTGTGGGTCCTGAGGCTCCTGTGCCTGATGGTTGACAGGTGATAACTGTCCCTGAACCTAGAGGTATGGGTCCTGATGGTTCAGAGGTGATAACTGTCCCTGAACCTAGAGGTGTGGGTCCTGAGGCTCCTGTACCTCTTTCCAGATGGTTGAGGGGTGATAACTGTCACTGAACCTGCTGGTGTGGGTCCTGAGGCTCCTGTACCTCCTTCCTGATGGTTTTGGGGTAATAACTGTCCCTGAACCTGGTGGTGTGGGTCCTGAGGCTCCTGTATCTCCTTCCTGATTGTTGAGGGGTGATAACTGACCCTGAACCTGGTGGTGTGGGTCCTGAGGCTCCTGTACCTCCATCCTGATGGTTGAGGGGTGATAACTGTCCCTGAACCTGGTGGTGTGGGTCCTGAGGCTCCTGTACCTCCTTCCTGATGGTTGAGGGGTGATAACTGTCCCTGAACCTGGTGGTGTGGGTCCTGAGGCTCCTGTACCTCCTTCCTGATGTCAGAAGCAAGAAGAGAGTCTTGGAGGCTTTCCTGTGGCAATGCTCCGTGTCAATGATCAGAGGGCTTTACCGGTGACGGGTTTCCATTTGAGGGGAGGACCTCAAGACCTCAATCTCCCTCCAGACCTCCGGAGTGTGTGATGGGACGGTGTGGAGGCAGATTCACTCTGTGTCAGATCCCGGGAGTGTGTGATGGGATTGTGTGGAGGGAGATTCACTCTGTGTCTGACCCCGGGAGTGTGTGATGGGACGGTGTGGAGGGAGATTCACTCTGTGTCTGACCCCGGGAGTGTGTGATGGGACGGTGTGGAGGGAGATTCACTCTGTGTCTGACCCCGGGAGTGTGTGATGGGACGGTGTGGGGGGAGATTCACTCTGTGTCTGACCCCGGGAGTGTGTGATTGGACTGTGTGGAGGGAGATTCAGTCTGTGTCTGACCCCGGGAGTGTGTGATGGGACGGTGTGGGGGGAGATTCACTCTGTGTCTGACCCCGGGAGTGTGTGATGGGACGGTGTGGGGGGAGATTCACTCTGTGTCTGACCCCGGGAGTGTGTGATGGGACGGTGTGGAGGGAGATTCACTCTGTGTCTGACCCCGGGAGTGTGTGATGGGACGGTGTGGAGGGAGGTTCACTCTGTGTCTGACCCCGGGAGTGTGTGGTGGGACGGTGTGGAGGGAGATTCACTCTGTGTCTGACCCCGCGAGTGTGTGATGGGACGGTGCGGAGGGAGATTCACTCTGTGTCTGACCCCGGGAGTGTGTGATGGGACGGTGTGGAGGGAGATTCACTCTGTGCCTGACCCTGGGAGTGTGTGATGGGACGGTGTGGAGGGAGATACACTCTGTGTCTGACCCCGGGAGTGTGTGATGGGACGGTGTGGAGGGAGATTCACTCTGTGCCTGACCCCGGGAGTGTGTGATGGGACGGTGTGGAGGGAGATTCACTCTGTGTCTGACCCCGGGAGTGTGTGATGGGACGGTGTGGAGGGAGATTCACTCTGTGTCTGACCCCGGGAGTGTGTGATGGGACGGTGTGGAGGGAGATTCACTCTGTGTCTGACCCCGGGAGTGTGTGATGGGACGGTGTGGAGGGAGTTTCACTCTGTGTCTGACCCCGGGAGTGTGTGATGGGACGGTGTGGAGGGAGATTCACTCTGTGTCTGACCCCGGGAGTGTGTGCTGGGACGGTGTGGAGGGAGATTCACTCTGTGTCTGACCCCGGGAGTGTGTGATGGGACGGTGTGGAGGGAGATTCACTCTGTGTCTGACCCCGGGAGTGTGTGATGGGACGGTGTGGAGGGAGATTCACTCTGTGTCTGACCCCGGGAGTGTGTGCTGGGACGGTGTGGAGGGAGATTCACTCTGTGTCTGACCCCGGGAGTGTGTGATGGGATGGTGAGGAGGGAGATTCACTCTGTGTCTGACCCCGGGAGTGTGTGATGGGACGGTGTTGAGGGAGATTCACTCTGTGTCTGACCCCGGGAGTGTGTGATGGGACGGTGTTGAGGGAGATTCACTCTGTGTCTGACCCCGGGAGTGTGTGATGGGACGGTGTTGAGGGAGATTCACTCTGTGTCTGACCCCGGGAGTGTGTGATGGGACGGTGTTGAGGGAGATTCACTCTGTGTCTGACCCCGGGAGTGTGTGATGGGACGGTGTGGAGGGAGATTCACTCTGTGTCTGACCCCGGGAGTGTGTGCTGGGACGGTGTGGAGGGAGATTCACTCTGTGTCTGACCCCGGGAGTGTGTGATGGGATGGTGAGGAGGGAGATTCACTCTGTGTCTGACCCCGGGAGTGTGTGATGGGACGGTGAGGAGGGAGATTCACTCTGTGTCTGACCCCGGGAGTGTGTGATGGGATGGTGTTGAGGGAGATTCACTCTGTGTCTGACCCCGGGAGTGTGTGATGGGACGGTGTTGAGGGAGATTCACTCTGTGTCTGACCCCGGGAGTGTGTGATGGGACGGTGTGGAGGGAGATTCACTCTGTGTCTGACCCCGGGAGTGTGTGCTGGGACGGTGTGGAGGGAGATTCACTCTGTGTCTGACCCCGGGAGTGTGTGCTGGGACGGTGTGGAGGGAGATTCACTCTGTGTCTGACCCCGGGAGTGTGTGATGGGACGGTGTGGAGGGAGATTCACTCTGTGTCTGACCCCGGGAGTGTGTGCTGGGACGGTGTGGAGGGAGATTCACTCTGTGTCTGACCCCGGGAGTGTGTGATGGGATGGTGCGCAATGTAATATTCGTCCAACCCAACAGATGGAGCCAGAGATTTCTTTTAAATAACCCTAATTATCCAGTGAAAATCTTTGAACTCGGAAACACCAGAAAGATCGTTTTCGAGAGGGATCTGTTATTCTATTTATAAAACCCCCGAACCCCTGGATTAGATCCCAGTCTGTAACCCACTCCCGAGGATCTGTTATTCAGTATATTAACCCCCTGAACCCCCGGATTAGATCCCAGTCTGTAACCCACTCCCGGGGATCTGTTATTCTGTATATAAACCCCCCGAGCCCCTGGATTAGATCCCAGTCTGTTACCCCCTCCCGGGGATCTGTTATTCTCTATATGAACCCCCCGAACCCCTGGATTAGATCCCAGTCTGTAACCCACTCCCGGGGATTTGTTATTCTGTATATAAACCCCCTGAACCCCTGGATTAGATCCCAGTCTGTACCCACTCCCGGGGATCTGTTACTCTGTATATAAACCCACCTGAACCCCTGGATTAAATCCCAGTCTGTAACCCACTCCCGGGGATCTGTTATTCTGTATATAAACCCCCCGAACCCCTGGATTAGATCCCAGTCTGTAACCCACTCCCAGGGACCTGTTATTCTATATATAAACCCCCCGAACCCCTGGATTAGATCCCAGTCTGTAACCCACTCCTGGGGATCTGTTATTCTGTATATAAACCCCCCGAACCCCTGGATTAGATCCCAGTCTGTAACCCACTCCCGGGGAGCTGTTATTCTGTATATAAACCCCCCGAGCCCCTGGATTAGATCCCAGTCTGTTACCCCCTCCCGGGGATCTGTTATTCTGTATATGAACCCCCCCGAACCCCTGGATTAGATCCCAGTCTGTAACCCACTCCCAGGGATCTGTTATTCTGTATATAAACCCCCCGAACCCCTGGATTAGATCCCAGTCTGTTACCCCCTCCCGGGGATCTGTTATTCTGTATATGAACCCCCCCCGAACCCCTGGATTAGATCCCAGTCTGTAACCCACTCCCAGGGATCTGTTATTCTGTATATAAACCCCCCGAACCCCTGGATTAGATCCCAGTCTGTAACCTTCTGCCGGGGATCTGTTATTCTGTATATAAACCCCCCGAACCCCTGGATTAGATCCCAGTCTGTAACCCACTCTCGGGGATCTGTTATTCTGTATATAAACCCCCGAACCCCTGGATTAGATCCCAGTCTGTAACCCACTCCCGGGGATCTGTTATTCTGTATATAAACCCCCCGAACCCCCGGATTAGATGCCAGTCTGTAACCCACTCCCGGGGATCTGTTATTCTGTATATAAACCCCCCTGAACCCCTGGATTAGATCCCAATCTGTAACCCACTCCCGGGGATCTGTTATTCTGTATATAAGCCCCCCGAACCCCTGGATTAGATCCCAGTCTGTAACCCACTCCCGGGGATCTGTTATTCTTTATATAAACCCCCGAACCCCTGGATTAGATCCCAGTCTGTAACCCACTCCCGGGGATCTGTTATTCTGTATATAAAGCCCCTTAACCCCTGGATTAGATCCCAGTCTGTAACCCATCTCCGGGGATCTGTTATTCTGTATATAAACCCCCGAACCCCTGGATTAGATCCCAGTCTGTAACGCACCGCTGGGGATCTGTTATTCAGTATATAAACCCCCTGAACCCCTGGATTAGATCCCAGTCTGTAACCCACTCCCGGGGATCTGTCATTCTATATATAAACCCCCTGAACAGCCGGATTAGATCCCAGTCTGTAACCCACTCCCGGGGATCTGTTATTCTGTATATAAACTCCCTGAACCCCTGGATTAGATCCCAGTCTGTAACCCACTCCCGGGGATCTGTTATTCTGTATATAAACCCCCTGAACCCCTGGATCAGATCCCAGTCTGTAACCCACTCCCGGGGATCTGTTATTCTGTATATAAACCCACCTGAACTCCTGGATTAGATCCCAGCCTGTAACCCACTCCCGGGGATCTGTTATTCTGTATATAAACCCCCCCCCGAACCCCTGGATTAGATCCCAGTATGTAACCCACTCCCGGGAATCTGTGATTCTATATATAAACCCCCTGAACCCGTATTAGATCCCAGTCTGTAACCCACTCCCGGGGATCTGTTATTCTATATATAAACCCACCTGAACCCCTGGATCGGATCCCAGTCTGTAACCCACTCCCGGGGATCTGTTATTCTGTATATAAACCCCCTGAACCCCTGGATTAGATCCCAATCTGTAACCCACTCCCAGGGATCTGTCATTCTATATATAAACCGCCTGAACACCCGGATTAGATCCCAGTCTGTAACCCACTCCCGGGGATCTGTTATTCTATATATAAACTCCCTGAACCCCTGGATTAGATCCCAGTCTGTAACCCACTCCCGGGAATCTGTTATTCTGTATATAAACCCCCTGAACCCCTGGATCGGATCCCAGTCTGTAACCCACTCCCGGGGATCTGTTATTCTATATATAAACCCCCTGAACCCCTGGATCAGATCCCAGTCTGTAACCCACTCCCGGGGATCTGTTATTCTGTATATAAACCCACCTGAACCCCTGGATTAGATCCCAGCCTGTAACCCACTCCCGGGGATCTGTTATTCTGTATATAAACCCCCCGAACCCCTGGATTAGATCCCAGTATGTAACCCACTCCCGGGAATCTGTGATTCTATATATAACCCCCCCGAACCCCTGTATTAGATCCCAGTCTGTAACCCACTCCCGGGGATCTGTTATTCTATATATAAACCCACCTGAACCCCTGGATCGGATCCCAGTCTGTAACCCACTCCCGGGGATCTGTTACTCTGTATATAAACCCCCCGAACCCCCGGATTAGATGCCAGTCTGTAACCCACTCCCGGGGATCTGTTATTCTATATATAAACCCCCCGAACCCCCGGATTAGATCCCAGTCTGTAACCCACTCCCGGGGATCTGTTATTCTGTATATAAACCCCCTGAATCCCTGGATCAGATCCCAGTCTGTAACCCACTCCCAGGGAATATGTTATTCTGTATATAAATCCCCGAACCCCTGGATTAGATCCCAGTCTGTAACCCACTCCCGGGGATCTGTTATTCTATATATAAACCCCCTGAACCCCTGGATTAGATCCCAGTCTGTAACCTTCTGCCGGGGATCTGTTATTCTGTATATAAACCCCCCGAACCCCTGGATTAGATCCCAGTCTGTAACCCACTCCCGGGGATCTGTTATTCTGTATATAAATCCCCGAACCCCTGGATTAGATCCCAGCCTGTAACCCACTCCCGGGGATCTGTTATTCTATATATAAACCCCCTGAACCCCTGGATTAGATCCCAGTCTGTAACCCACTCCCGGGGATCTGTTATTCTGTATATAAATCCCCGAACCCCTGGATTAGATCCCAGCCTGTAACCCACTCCCGGGGATCTGTTATTCTATATATAAACCCCCTGAACCCCTGGATTAGATCCCAGTCTGTAACCCACTCCTGGGGATCTGTTATTCTGTATATAAGCCCCCTGAACCCCTGGATCGGATCCCAGTCTGTAACCCACTCCCGGGGATCTGTTACTCTGTATATAAACCCCCCGAACCCCTGGATTAGATCCCAGTCTGTAACCCACTCCCGGGGATCTGTTATTCAGTATATAAACCCCCCGAACCCCCGGATTAGATCCCAGACTGTAACCCACTCCCGGGGATCTGTTACTCTGTATATAAACCCCCCGAACCCCCGGATTAGATGCCAGTCTGTAATCCACTCCCGGGGATCTGTTATTCTGTATATAAACCCCCGAACCCCTGGATTAGATCCCCGTCTGTAACCCACTCCCGGGGATCTGTTATTCTGTATATAAGCCCCCTGAACCCCTGGATCGGATCCCAGTCTGTAACCCACTCCCGGGGATCTGTTACTCTGTATATAAACCCCCCGAACCCCCGGATTAGATGCCAGTCTGTAACCCACTCCCGGGGATCTGTTATTCTATACATAAATCCCTGGATTAGATCCCAGTCTGTAACCCGCTCCCGGGGATCTGTTATTCTGTATATAAACCCCCGAACCCCTGGATTAGATCCCAGCCTGTAACGCACCCCTGGGGATCTGTTATTCAGTATATAAACCCCCTGAACCCCTGGATTAGATCCCAGTCTTTAACCCACTCCCAGGGATCTGTTACTCTGTATATAAACCCCCTGAACCCCTGGATTAGATCCCAGTCTGTAACCCACTCCCGGGGATCTGTTATTCTATATATAAACCCCCGAACCCCTGGATTAGATCCCAGTCTGTAACCCACTCCCGGGGATCTGTTATTCTATATATAAACCCCCTGAACCCCTGGATTAGATCCCAGTCTGTAACCCACTCCCGGGGATCTGTTATTCTATATATAAACCCCCGAACCTCTGGATTAGATCCCAGTCTGTAACCCACTCCCGGGGATCTGTTATTCTGTATATAAACCCCCGAACCCCCGGATTAGATCCCAGTCTGTAACCCACTCCCGGGGATCTGTTACTCTGTATATAAACCCCCCGAACCCCCGGATTAGATGCCAGTCTGTAACCCACTCCCGGGGATCTGTTATTCTGTATATAAAC